>NC_029794.2:15410647-15424725 GCF_000816755.2 Arachis ipaensis | reverse complement strand
CTCAAGTAAATAAAATTTAATAAATTACATATTTTTTATAATTAAATTTTTAATAAAACTTTTAAAAACATATTTATTAGTTTAAATTTTATATTTTACTTTTGATCATATAAGATATTAATTTAATTTATTTGTAGGTATTATATTTTATGATCATTCTTTAACGATGAAGAAAAGAACCAGCCGGTGTTGTTTAAAGAGATGCGAAAACTTTCATTTAACATAAAATTTTTTACATAAATAATTAAAAATATTTGTGTAAATTTTTATAAAGGCAACACTTTGAAACTTGCATATAATGCAATCAAGTGATTTATGAAGTCAAATTTGTAAATTATGGTCAACGTGGATTATTTACAAAATTTTAATTTGCAGCTTCTAATACTTTGCAATACTTAAAGAAGAAATATCATAGAAAATTCAAGTATTCTATTCCTATTTTTTAAAAAGTTGTAATGTTGCACAAAATAGGCTAGTAGTTAAAGTTATTTGTGCTACCACAATTAGCAATTATGTCAAAAAAAAAAAATTCTTAACTTCAAAATATTTTCTAAGTTTATTTGGTGCCAATATCTTAAAAGTTTAGGAATATAAATAATGAACTTCATAATACAATGAGCACAACTTATAAATAATGGATAGATTAACTAAGTCTGCCCACTTTCTACTGATTCGGATGGATTATTCTCTAGAAAAACTCGCACAGCTCTATATTTAGAAAATAGTCAGGTTACACAGCGTACCATCCAACCTTGTGTCTGACAGAGACCCGAGATTCACTTTAGAATCTATTAGGAACCCACCTATACACATGAGCACAGCTAATCACCCCCACAGAATGACGGCCAGTCAGAAAGAACAATTCAGACCCTGGAAAATATGATGACGACTTGTGCATTGGACAAAAAGAGAAGTTGGGATAGATACTTGTTGCTTGTAGAGTTTTCTTACAACAACAGCTTTCATGCAAATATCAAGATGGCATCGTATGAAGTACCTTACGAGCGCAAATATCAATTTCTGCTATGTTAGTGCGAAGGAAAAGAACCCAGTATTTTGGGACCGGAATTAGTTTAGGAAATGACGGAATAGATTAAGAGCATTTGCGAAAAAATTCTAATGGTCCAAACCCGGCAGAAGAGCTATGCCGATAGGATAAGAAAACCTTTAGAGTTTAGTGAGAGTGACCATATTTTTCTTAAGGTTACACGAACCACTGGAGTAGGTCGTAGTCTTAAGACCAAGAAGTTGAGCCTAGGTATATAGGTCATTTTCAGATTCTTAAGAGAGTAGGTTCAGTAGCTTAACAAATAGCTCTTCCCCCTTATCTGTCCAATCTTCATAATGTATTTCACATCTCCTAGTTTAAAAAATATAATCATGATAAGAGTCATAACCTAGAGCCTGAGACAATACTGATACAGAATAACTTGAAATTTCGAATACCACCCATCAAGATAGCCAATCGGAGTGTCAAACAACTAAGAGTTAGTGAAAGTTGCTTAGGGACGAGATTGAGCCAAAGAGTACACATGAAAGTTAGAGACTATTATGAGGACAGATTTTCCACAATTGTTCACAGGTACTAAATTTTGAGGATAAAATTTATTTTAGAGAGGTTAGAATGTAAGGACCCGATTTTTGGTAAACTGATTTTTCTGGCTATTTTGTAATTTATTATGTAAAACCCGTGACCATAGTCCATCAAGAACTAGCAAGGCAGTCCCAATGGTGGAAAAAACGAAAATAAATTAAAAAATGGTAATTAACAGGTTAAATTTAACTTTACGAGGATAATTACTCCATCTAAATCAAATTTGACTAGTAGAATTAAATATCCACTCCCCATTGGTCCATTATTCCTCACTAAAGACTCTTTGAGCCGAAATTCACTTTTAATGACGTTTTTGCACGCGTTGGAAAAAAGTTAGCAACAAAAAATCTTAGAATCAGCGGTAAAAGAAATTTCTACCTTGGTAATTGTGTTCCAAGATTATTATTAGTTATTCATTCTTGATTTTATTCCTTTAAGAATAAATCTCAGCCGCTCATTATTTTACCACGCGGTAAAAGTTAATCCGAAGCGAATTTCTGACTAGTATTCCGCAAATACTTCCTAGAGACCCCGAATTTTCTTGCTTGTTTCTCAAGAAACACGTCCCTCTCTCTCACTCATATGGCTGAGATTATCTCTACTATTTATCCCTCTCTGCAGTATTTTTAATCTCGAGTAATTAACCGCAATTAACTGCGGATAAATATGTCATTACGAGTCTGACTATGCTTCCTAGGAATCACGCCCCTTCTCTCATTTTTTTCAGCTCATTCTCCTCTGATTTTTCACAGCCTTTTACCACATTAAATCAAGCCAAACTTCAAGAGAATCATTTAGCAATGATGAAAACATTAGACAAAAAGAGAGATAAATTGCCGTGTTTTAGAGAGAGGAAGAGAGGATTTTCTACTCTTTCAGTCTACATTGAAGTAGTTTTTCTATTGTTCTTCTCTTGTTATTCAAGAGTTCAAGTCATTCAAGCACAACTCCTTGTTCATTCTTGCTAATTCTTACATTTTCATACAAAATTCTAACAAGGTAAGCATTTGTTCATCGCCTCTTCATTTTGGTTTTTCAAGCTGAATTTAAGATGAATTTTTACTCTCTTCTATGTCTAAGAAACCCATATTGAAGGACATATGGAGTACGCCTAAGGAGCCAAGGAAATTCAAGCCCAAAGTGACTAAAATCCATCATTTTTGTGACACTAGTTTTGACCAAGAAAGTTCCACCATCACTAGCTATGTTCTTGATTTTATTTGAGTAATTTATGGTATTTAAAGTGTTTAAGGGATGAATTAAATAAGAGGTAAGGATTAGGATTAGTTAGAATATTTTTGTGTTTGATTTGGTGTTCATATGAGTCACTTTGTGGTGAATTTGTGCTTGTTTGTAATTCTAAAAATTTTGTGATGTAACTCTATTTTTGGCTTATTATTTAAGTAAAATATGAAGTTTATTTGCCTCTGAATTTTGTATGAAACAGCCAAAAATATTAGAGCACTTCGGGTTTAAAGGTTATGGCCTGCATAGGATCATGCATGCATCATACTTGCTGCATTTTTCTGTTTGTGATTGTTTATTTGTATATATAATTGTTATTTTGTTTTATACTTGTGTTTGTACTTGTTTGTGTGTGAATTACAGTTATGACCTTGCAAACATTTAGACTTAGGCTACAGATCCATTTAGGTTTCCGTGTAGTACCGTGTTGAGAACCTTAACTTCTCATCCCCTTATTTTTCCACCTCTGCAGATGAGGATCGGCGTGATATTCTTTGAATACCCAACATATGGCAGATACGTAGATCCTACGATGGGAGGTGCGGTGTTTTGGAGTAGTCCACATACGTACATTTACTATCTTTCTAATCGTCCTTTCTCTCACACTTTGCTTAGCCCGGAGTTTGACCCTAATATACCATATGATATATTACTATCAGAGCTTCACCTTGGCGGAGGCCAATATCCTTTTCCGCCTTATTCTTTGAACATGTTGGAGCCCATACCAAAGTCCCCGATAATTGATGTGCTCAAGTACCCACCATGATTCGACCCGATCAGGAGCCAGTGATTCTCGATGTACCTATGCCCGCTGATCCACCACCATTCCCTATAGCCAAACCAATCAACAACTCTTGGGGAGAGATCGATGGACTAGGGATTCCCAAGGGCTTTGGATCCTCATCCTCATCGGAGGATAGCTCGTAGGCGTAGATTGACCAGATGATGGCAGACATGTACAACAGCTCTTTTGAGATAGGGGAAGAGGAATCCGTTGGGAAGGCAAACAACAGCAACATCGCAGACATGTCATAGTGACTTTCTCTACTTCAGCATAGTGTTTCCTCAACTTCCAGTTATCCATAATCATCCGTAGTAGCAGCAACAGTAGTAGTAGTAGTCGTCGTAGTGGTACTTGCCCTCGTATTGTATAAACTTTTTAGAGGGCTATCTCTTTTGTAAATATTTAATATATGTAATTTAGAATGGGTCTTAGACTAGGGTGGTTCTTGTGAGTCAGGGCTTGTTAGTATAAACAATAGAGTTTGTAAATATTTAAAATTAAGTAGTGATGTATGAATTATAGTTATATAATAAACTGAGCCTACATATGATATGACTATGTTTTGCTATGCCTTTATATGTTTACATGCTTCATATATTATCTGTTTAACTTATAATTATTTCGATATATTTGATTAAATACGCGATCTCAACTAGTGCTACAGGCTCATATGTATATATTTAATATATGGTCTAGAGTCCCTAAGATAAATTGAACAACAGCACTTAGCTACTAGCTTTTTTCATAACGGGCTAAGAGTTGAGTCATTACATAAACACTTAAAGATAAATAAGAGGATTTAAATTAATATTTATGTTAGTGTTCACGATGCTGAAATCGTGGATAAGAAATAAAAAGGTCGCCTTATAATTAACATTTACGATAGTTAATTTAGTCATGTAAACTTTAGGATTTACCAATTTGCATATTATCTATGAAATGTAGATAATGAATCATGAATAAAGAAATAAAAGAGTCTCTCAATGGTTAATGTTTATCGTAGTTAGCTTAATAATGTAATTTTAAGATTTTTCAATTGAGATGAAAGATTTATATTAAATTATAAAAATTAAAAAATATTTTTATCATTTATGTTCGAAAATAAAAAGTAATCAAATCGCCAATGAGTAATAGCTCAAATGGCATAGTCTCCCCATACTCAATTAAGAAGTTGCGGGTTCGAGTCTCCTATCTTTGGTAAAAAAAAAAAATCAAATCATATGATTTTTAAACCATTGTTATCAAAACCAGACCAGACTGGTCGGTTTGACCGAAAAATCTGTGAATCAAATTATATATCGGTCCAGTCTGATAATTGGACCGCACAAAGTAAAAATCGGTACGAACCGGTCAAATTCAGAATGAACCGATAGAAATCAGTCAAACTCGATAAAGACCGATCTGACCGAACCGTTACAATTTCAAAATTTCTTCAAAATGAAATTATTGGATTTGAACCCCCTCCCTTAAGGATACGAGGGGTAGCCTCAACCACCAAGCTAATTGGCTTATTACTAGTATATATGCAAATTAAAATACATATTGATATCTTTCAGCAAATAATTTACTTCTATTTAACTTATTTTAATTTTAATATTTTAATATAAAAACAAAATAAAAATATTCATGATAGAGTTAAAATTTACAAAATACTTATTGTTTCAGTTCCATATTGTTTAGAATAGCTAGATATTTTTAAAATATTAGTAAAAATATATATTTTAAATTTTTAATTCTAAACTTTTTAGTTAATCAAGACCTTTTAAAATTATATCATCATTTTTCTATTTCGATAAAGAATAGTTAGTTTTTCCAATGTTCTAAAAATCGGACCGGATCGATCGGTCAAACCGATTCAATCGCAAACCGACAACATTAACAGTCCAATCAAATATGTAAAACTGTTAATTAAAAAACCAGTGAAAAATTGTTGATCCGACCGAGAACCGGCCCGTCGGACCGAACCGGACCCGGCCGGTTTACAAAAAAGGAAGCTCCTTCGTTTCTTTCTCCCTTTCTTTCTTTCTTTCATTCAGAAAGAAATCACACAAACCCAACCCAAAAACCCTAGCACTGTAAGCCTGCACCACACCACCGCCGCAAGGAGTGGCATACTGCCGCCGGCCGTCGCACTCAAAGTTCGCCACCCGTCATCTAGCTTCCCTCGTGCTCCAACTCTTCAACCCCTGTTCGCTGTCACCGATCGCGGCTGCTTCCTCGAGCTTGGCGTCCGTCGTCTTTGTCTGCTCAGCCGCGCTTCCGTCGCCGTTTGTTTGCTGTTCACGTTCGCGTTCTTCGCCGTTCACCGTTCACGTTCGCTCGGCGTTCACCGTTCGAGTTCGCATTCGCGTTCGTCTGGAAGCCACGTTGCTCTGATTCAAACTCTGCGACTAACCCGCGCGCTCCACCTAGCCGTCGAACTGCTTTCTTTTGTCGTCGTGAGTTCCCTAAACCCGCCACCAGACAATACACTCACACAACACCAATACTCTGCTTCAAACTCTGCAACTTCTGATTTCTATTACAATAAGTAATTATTTGATTTGGTAGTGGTTTGGATTTTTTCATAGACTGAATTAAAGTTACAATAGTTATGTTCTCTTCTCTATCACATTGAAATTAAGCTTTGAATTCTCTTATTTCGTTTTAATTTTACCGCACTCAACATGTTTGATGAAATGCTTTAATCATATTTCTAGTTGGTTTTATAATTTCTAGCTTTTAGAAACTTAGTAAGTTGATTGCATGTGAAGTTAGAATAATTGGATCATAGTAATTAGGAAATTTTAGCTGCACAAATAGCATCTTTGCAGAAAACATATTAGCATGATGATTCCACTTGCATTAGTGTTCTTCTGGTAAAATTTAACTGTTATTGTGAACTTGTTAATTTGCTAATTGTTCTCGTGTTGTTGTTCTGTTGTTCTTCTGTTACTTTTAATTTTTTTTGTTTTTGTTGTGATTTTCTGTTCTTGAACTTGTTAAGTTGATAATTTGCTAAAAATTGTTGGGCTGCTGTTTCTTTAATTTGCCAAATTGTTAGGTTGCTGCGACTTAATTTGTTGGATTTTCTATTTAGGTCTTGTTCCTGTTTATTTGCTAAATTGTTGTTGTGTATTTATTGTTGTCTTTGAGATTATTGCTGGATATTGGTGATCATTGATTTATTATATGCTTCATGTTTTCATTGGTTTCTTCTTCTGAAGGAAAAAAAAATCCTGTTTTCATTGTTTTGTTAATTGTTTGTTTTGTTCCGAAAATCATTTTTTTGTGATCAATGCTCGAACTCTGAATGTTGTTCTGCAGTTTTTGTTTTGTTTCAGAAATCAATTTTTTGTGATCAATGCTCAAACTCTGAGTGTTGTTCTGTTTTGTTTTAAGGCTGTGTTTGGAAGAGGTGATGATTTCTGAGTGTTGTTTTGTTTTTGTTTTAAGGCTGTGTGTTGTGTTCAATATTCATTTTGTAGGAAATTCTCTGAGGTATATAAGAATTAAGAAGGAAGACTATTTCAACGGTATTACTCTGTTGATTCTGGTCTGCTACAAGCTTGAACGTAGAATTGAAAAGAGAAAAACCTTTAATTTGTCTCCTAGCTTGATAATCAAATGATAAAGATTCAATAAAAAGGTCTTTCTTCTGGTGTTGTGTAGCACTCTTTAATTTCCTCAGTGGATTAATCACTTTGCAATAGTTTGATTTGGAGGTCAGTGGTAATTCATAAGAGTTTGTTTTAAAAAGAGAGAAGATGAGAAGGTTCTAGCAGTTTCAACATGGAATTTTCATTTGAGTTGAAGTTTTTTTGTTATATTTGTTTTGTTTTTCATTTAGGAAGGATCTTCTATGTTCTGTTCTTTGGCCCTTTTGTTTTCCTTTGCATATTTAGAACAAAGATGCTAAAAAGTGCACAAAAAGAGTGAGTGACTATATGGAAAACTAGAAATAAGAAAATATTCAACAATGAATCTGTGATTATGGAGGAGATGAAAAGGCTGATTTCATTTTATAAGGAGTCTTGGAAACGAGGCAGGGAAGTCAAGATAATTGATCATTGAAGCTTTTTTGTTCCGTGCCAGTAGCTAGTGGATTTTTTGTGTTAGGAGTTACTAGTTACTTTGTTTTGTGTTGATTGATCTGCGGTTTGTATTCTTGTTCTGGTTGTATCTTTTCATCCTGTTGCTGCTGATTGTTGTAGTTTTTTTGCTCCTCATCACCCTCTTCGGGTTTATGGATGTGACTTAGGCTTTTCTAGAGGAATATGTTCATCTCCACAAAAAAATTATTGGAATTCTGCTATATTAGTTTATTTTCCAATGGAATATTACTTTGAAAAACAGAAAAGTGATAATTTCAGCCTTTGTATTATAACTTCAATTTTCAGGATTTTTCTTTTTCTTGATTAATCTCTGGACAATTGATTATTTAAGTGAGACCTGGTCAACCGGTTCAACTAGTGACCCAGTGGTCCAACCGGTTCAATTACCAGTTCAGTTCTAATAATTATGTTTGAATGGTTTGTTTACTCCTGAGATATTTTGCTGCCTAAATAATTTGTTATGTTCATTTGAACTTATGCTTACTAAAGATAAGGGGGAAATTTCCTCTTATTATTGTAGGAAAGAAAATTATAAAATAATAAGGATAAAGGATAATTTAGAAAAATAGCACAAGAAGGGAGTGACAATATCAAATTTAGGAGTAGCGACATCACTTCCCCTGCTTTGGAGGTTTGGGTAGAGATGATAAGGAATTCAGACATTATGTGCAAGGTAAAACAGGGGAATAAATTTAGTATAATTAGGGAGTTGTTTTGGGATTTTGAAGGCCTTTAAGTCAAATTTATTGACCTTATTGAGTCCAGTTAACTCTCGTTAATGATAATTTATTGTAGCAATGACTTGTAGGATTGACTAAATAGGAAGGAAATGGGTCTTAATTCTTAGTTCTATGTCTGAATTAGGAACAATTGGTTGCATGCTAATAACAGATTTCCCTGAGAGATCAACTTTTGGGTTTGCTGCCTTACAAGAAAATTGAATCACCAATGTCTGTGTGTGATAATTACCTATATTTAGTTTTAGCTGGTTCTACTTAAAAAATCTCTTGGTTATACATTCAACACCTTTGTTGATATATCGATGTCTAGATGTTATTTTTGCTAACAGTTAGTGTTTTCTAGTTCTGGAAGTGGGAGACACAAATGAAAAAACTTTTCATTAGCCTTCCATTTTGAGATGATTTCTTGTCTGGATAATTGTGAAAGGAGGTATAAACCTTGATCTTCGATTCATTTAGATTTTAGAGTAAACTTAGATTTGAGAACTACTTTTCTGAAATCAAAATGACTTTTGAATTCATTTATAAGTGAAACTATACTTTGGACACGAAAATTAGTAAATCACTTTATTATTTGGTTTCATATCCCATGGTTCTTGTCAAAACTTTGGCATTGAACTGTATTTACCAACATTACTCTTGTATGTGTATGAATTGAATTAAAAATTTTATTTTAGTTTCCTATCAAACTTCTAAATTATTTTCTCTCTACAGATATTGTTTTGTCTTGCGATAATTGAACGGGAGGCCATTGAAATGGCAAGCTACTTGTGGAGAAAATATGCAGATTACTTGTACACAAAATGGGAGAAAACCTTTCTTTGGGACATGGTGGCGCCTTATAGAAGGCCCAAATCCTTTACACCTTTAGTCACAATTTATATAGCTGCTTTCTACACTGGAGTTGTTGGGGCTGCCATCACTGAACAACTCCACAAGGTTCTTCTTCTATGATATTCTTGATCTTATTCCTTTCATTTATTTGTCTTTATCTTTTCTGTTTTCTTTTCTTGTGATCATTTTTTTAATCCTTTGTTCTTTTGGGTCTCAATTGTGACAGCAAGGGAATAACGGAATGAGTAGTTTTAGATAAATAGTCGTGCCAAATGATGTTCACTATTTGTGCTGTTCGATGAGTTTTTAAGGAGAAAGAATGGCAAAACATTGGTGTGTAGGACTCTAGGTTCAGTTCGGCAGATAATCTCATAGATTTGGTTGGACTAGAAGTTCTAACATTCAAATGTGTAGCATTCACCCCAAGGCTGCATTTGGTTTTGAGAATAGAACAAGATAGGACACTGAAAAAAGGACACAAAAATTAGTGTTTTTATATGTTGTTCGGTGATAAACTGATATAATATAGAACAAATAATAAAAGTCCAATTTACCTTTTTTTTTCTTCACATAAAATTAAGAAAGAAAAATAGAATGGTAAAAGATATAATTATGAAAAATTGATAGTGACGATAAAAGGAAAAAAGAAAAAATAAGTTGTGTCTTTGTCCAGTGTCTTTCCTGACGAGAAGGACACAAAATACAGGAAAGACACAAAATACACTAATTCAATGTCCCAAGACACAATGACTCTATCCATGTCTTATTCATCAAACACGATTTGTATCTCTGTGTTCGTGTCTTAGTGTCTTGTGCTTGTAAACAAACGCTGCCCAAGGTCATCCACCCATTCTATTGAAGCCTATATCTAGAGATTCGATTCAGATAGAATAACAACCATTTACCTACAAAAGCAATAATCTCGGAATCCATAATACCTTTGCCTAAAGGATATTTATGGGCTTGCAATCTACCTGCCAATTAACAAGATGCCTAAGGGCTTCTTGAATCACTTGATTGCTGATTCCTCTTTTTTTCTTGCACGCGTCCCCTCTCTTGGAGTGTTGGATTGCCAAATTCATTAGTGCTGTAGTGACTGATCATGTTGGATGGATATCACTCAATTCATTTCTAAATATTTTTATCATGAAATTTTCCACATCTCTTGCTACATTTTAGATCACCATGGGAATTTATAGCAATAATAAGTTAATAACCTCAAATATATGTGATAAGGATCTACATTTGAAAGTCAAATTTATGTGATGGATCTTAAAATATCGCTGCAGGAAAAGTATTGGGAAGAGCATCCAGGCAGAGTTGTGCCTCTCATGGAACCAAAGTTTTATTGGGGTCCGTGGAGGATTATGCGAGGAGACGTACCGTCTCCACCACCATCTCAATGAAAGGTCTGGATGCATGTTTTATGTTTGCTTCCAATTCACCACATTTTGTCATTTAAGCACAGGATGTTTGGCTTCACCAAAAGCTTGTTACTGCACCCTTGTTGTGTTGTCTTTTTCTCTCAGCTGTGAAATCGAAAGGTTTGGAACTTGTTCTCTTCATGGAAAGCATACTATAATATTTATAAATAGCATTAAGAATTTTTACAACAGCTTTACTTACTAGTTGAGCTTATCCCTCTTTGTAAATTTGTGCTGATTTATATGTTGTTTTTCTTTTGTTTATTGACTTGGACAGTAGGACTTGACAAAAGCAACATGAAGCTTTGTTAATTAACTTGGCTTCTGTTCGTCGTAGAACACAAGTTCCATCATAAAATTTGAAAATGCAATTACATATTTGGTGTAGAATATTCAAACCGTGCATTGACTTTTAAGCATTCAAAAAAATAATGTGAATAAAAAAAGTGATAATCCCACATATCTAGGATGCTATTTTCGGTGGTATAAATATGAGAGTTCTATAAGCTGGGTTGGTGTAGTGGTTAATTCACTAGTATGCTAAAGCAAGTTTTGGGGGTTCGAATCTCGTCTTGTGTATGCAGCAACCTATTGGCTAGGGGAAAACCCTTAAATGGAGCTTAGTATTGCGACTAGGGGTGTTCATAAAAAAAAAACCAAAATGTGGTTAACCGGTTAAAAAATCATAACCACATTTTGGTTAACCAGTTTAATAAAATAATTTTAAAAATTATATTCATATTTTTTAGAATTGGTTAATCAAAATCAAATTAAAAAAAATTAGTTTTTAACCGGTTAACCAAAATCAAATTAAAATCAAAATCTAATTTCAAAATTAAATTACATATTCTCTCTCCCTTCCTCTTTCTTTCTCTCTCCCTCCCTTCTTTCTCTCTCTCTCTCTTTCTCTCTCTCTCTCCCCTTCTCTCTCTTCTTTTCCCCTCTATTTCTCTCCCTTCTCCCTCTCTCCCCCTTCCTTCCCCCCCCCTCTCTCTCTCTCTCTCTCTCTCACTCATTTTTCTCTTTATCTCCTCTCCCATTCTCTCTCTCCTTTCCCTCTCTCTCTCCGCTTCTCTCTCTCCCTCTTTTTCCCCCCCTTCTCTCTCTCTTTCTCTCTCTCTCTCCTCCCTTCTCCCTCCTTTCTCTCTCTCTCTCTCTCCACCTCGTCTTTCTTTCTCTCTCTCTTGTCTCTCTATCCTTCTCTCCCTCTCTCTCCCCTTCCCTCTCTCTCTCTCCTCTCCCTCTCTCTCTTTCTCTCTATCTCTCTCGCCTTCTCCCCCCTCCCTTCTCTCTCTTCCTTTCCCTCCTCTCCTTCATCTCTCTAATCATCTCTTTCCTTTTTTTGTCTCTCCTCCTCCTCTCTCTCCCCTCCTATCTCTCTCTCTCCTCTCCTCTCCTTCTCTCTCTCTCTCTCACATATCTTTCTCCTTTCTCCTCTATTTTTCCTTCTCTCGCTCTCTCCCCTCTCCTTCCCCTCTCTCTCTCTCTCCCTCTTTCTCCTTTTCCTCCCCTTTCTTTCTCTCTCTCTCTCTCTCTCTTTTCTCTCTTTCTCTCTCTCACTCCTCTCTCTTTCCTTTTCTTCTTTCTCTTTCTCTCCCATTTTCTCTCTCTCCTCTTCCTCCTCTCTGCCTTTTCTCTCCTTCTTCTCTTTCTTTTCTTACTCTCTCTTTTCTCTTTCTCTCTCAACCTTATCTCAATCTCTATCCCTCTTCTATCTCTTTCTCCTCTTCTCTCTAAAGCAAGAGAGAATAGAGAGAGGAGGAGAAGATAGAGGAGGAGAAAGAAAAAAGAAGAGAGATAAGAGGGAAGAAGGATAGGAGAGAGAGAGAGAAAAAGAGAGAGAAAGAGGAAGAAAAAGAGGATAAAGAGGGAGAAAGAGAGAAGGGAGAGAGAGAGAAAAAGAGAAGGAGAGAGAAATGAGAGGAGGGAAGAGAGGAGGGAGAGGAGGGGAGAGAGAAAGAGGGAGGGAGAGAGAGAGAGAGAGAGCATGGGGAGAGAAGGATAGAGAGAAAGAAAAGGGAGGGGGAGAAAGAGGGGAAGGGGAGAGAGAGATAGATAGAGAGGCTCTCTCTCTAAGAGAGGGGAGGGGGAGAAAGAGGGAAAAGGAAGAAAGAGAGAGAGAAGAGGAAGAGGAGAGAAAATGAGAGAGATGAAAAGAAGGAGATAAGAAAAAGTTACTCGTATCATTTAGAAAGAAATTTATTTATAGAAAATACTGAAGATAGATAAGAAAGAAAAAGGAACGAAAGCAATGGAAGGGATTTCATTATTTACAAATGTTACTCGTATCATTTAGAAAGAAAAAAAATTTAGATTAAAAAAATTCAATTAAAAAAGGTTTAAAAATTTGGGTTTTTGTATGTAAAAATATTAATTTTTGTGTAAAAATCTATTTTTACATGTAAAAACCAATTTTATGGTATAAAAACCAATTTTTTAGTATAAAAATCGGTTTTTGGTTTTTTGGTACAAAAACCGGTTTTAATGTAAAAACCGGTTTTTTAAAAACCGGTTTTCGCTTTAATAACCGGTTAAAAACCGGTTTTGAATTTTACTAACCGGTTAATAACCGGTTTCATCATGTAAAACTAATTTGATTAATTAACCAATACTGTATTTTTGGTTAACCAAAAAACTGGTTTGGTTTTTGGATTAACCAAACCATGAACACCTCTAATTGCGACGGATTAATCCCTTATCTGTTGGGTTAGGGGATACCATAGGAAACAAAAAAAAAAATGAGAGTTTTGATTGATTTGGGTCATGTTTGTAGTTCTTTCACTTAGGCAAATTTAGATAAACAACTTAAGTAAGATCTTTTAAAATGTTTGTCGTTAACTAATGAGTTGTTGTATGCACAAGGTGGGATTTAAATCTTCAATACTTGTTTAAGTGGACGAGTGAACTAATCATTCGACCAAACAGATTGGTCGAATAATAATAGTTTTGGGCTCCTAGTGTCAAATATCAAGGCCTTTTTTATTAGCTTTAGAAGTTGCCATATTACACATGTAAAGAGAAGTGCAATTTAGCAGCCCACACACTTGCAAATCTGGCTTTTACCAGACCAAGTCTAGTGTGGCTGGAAGAGATTCCACCCGCGATCTGTAACCAGACCCATTTGGATACCTTTGGTATATCCTTATAATATAACATAAATATGACTTTTTAAAAAAAGAGAGAATAAGTAATCCTAAAAATTTTCTATAAACGAGAAATTGAAACTATATTCTTTTGGGTATATAAATATGAAAAATGATTGAAATTTCTGGTTCGTCTTCTAGGATTTTCAATTGTTATTCAATAAAATATATTCTATAGCAATATTTGGAATTTGCAAATTTCTTTGAAATTAGTATCCAA
>NC_029794.2:15378929-15410604 GCF_000816755.2 Arachis ipaensis | reverse complement strand
TCCAAGCATTATTAATTTATTATCAATAATTAATTTAAATATATTAAAAACCTACATTACCCTCTATAATTATTTCATCCAAATACAACCTTGCAAACTTGGAATCAACTTAGAAAAACTTCATATACCTTGCAAACTATTTTTTGACCTCCTTTCACCCTGAGAACCAACTTCTATTAAACTATGGCATATATGAGTATATGACACTTCTTAAGAATTAGGCTCTGTCTAATTCTAGAAGGTAGAAGGTGAAAGTAGTTCATAGAAGATTAGAACTAACCAAAAACTTTACATTAAAAAGATTTAGATATTGAGAGATTTTTCTTGATTTCTTCTATGTAAAAGAAGCCAAGAGATCATCTAGAAACATAAAGATGAGAAGTGGAGAAAGTGGTGGATGTAAAATGTAGAAAGAAAACCAACTTGGGTTGGTCGAGTGTTTAACTCACTCGCCTGCTTAAGCAAGTGCCAGAGGTTCGAATCTCGCATTGTGTATGCAGCAACTCATTGGTCAGCGGTAGACCCTTAAATGGAGCTCAGATCCGCGACGGATTAATTCTTGAGCTGTCGGGCTGGGGGATGCCATGAGAAACAAAAAAAAAATGTAGAAAGGAGATTATGGTTTTTCCTATTATGGATAATCCCATTACGGATCATTTAGACAACTCATATAAATAGTTACTGGCTCTTAACACCATTTCAGTACCAGAAATGTGTGTTAAAAATTTTTGCTGTTATAGTGTCAGATACAAATCGCAACCAATCGCAACTTGCATTTAACATTTTATTTTGTTTTTTATTTTCTTTTGTTTATGAAAATAACCAAACGCAGGCTGCGTTTAGCGGTGTCACATTTTCCCATTTTTTTTCCTTTTGGTACTAGCCCAAACGCAGCTTGCATTTTTCAAATGGGCAATATTTAATTTTCTTTTGAAACCCACAAACGCAGCTTGCATTTTGTTTAGTGTCAGAAACTTTTTCTTGAAGGCCTCAAAACGCAGGTTGCGTTTTCTATAAGAAACAATATTTTAATCGAGAGCCATGTCTATAAATACGAAATGCAATTTCATCCTTCTTCACTTCTACTCCTATTCCTCTTTCTTGCATATATGTCATAGTTGAGTTTTTTTGGGCAATTAGTTGTGTCAAAAAAGTCGGATTATGTGAAGAGGTTATGGAATGTATTGCAAATTTGTGAGTATATTATAACGGTGAGATTATACCAAACACAAACGAATGAGTAAGTTTTGTTTGTAAATGCCCGTTTTTATTTGTTATTCCATGGACCATGAGTTTTGTAGAGTTGTAAAATGGTCTTTGTGATAAAATACAAAGTCACATTTCGAAAAGGGTGAGCAACATTTTATACAGGATTCCTGTACAAGTATTTGGTGAGCTGATACAGTTTCAAATAATGTCCATCACCGACGACATAAGTATGCAGCAGATGTTCTGTATTTATCAACAAATCCGATTTCACGTGCCGATGACAGAGCTGTACGTTGAGTTCGAACAACATACGGGGCTGGATGCGGTTGGCGAGGAGGTCAATGTTGATGAACTCGGGGATATAGATTGGGAAGAAGATAACAACAACAGTGAAGAGGAGTTTGAAGCCAACTATGAAGTCGATGGCAAAAATGATGACGGAGACCTGGCAGGCAATTAAGCAGTGCAAAATGAAGCAGATGCGATTGTAAGCCAGCACCCCTTTGGTGTTCCGTCTTTTAATGCGGACTCCGGATCTCGAAGCCATGCATGCCCCGGATTTTTTTGAGTATGCGAATATGGGTATGTTATGATTATTAATTAAAGTTATCACTACCATTTATTTTATTTTCCTTGTCCGACTGATGGTGGTTCGCATGTCGTAGTGAAGGCAACATTGCAGCGGAAGATGGTGAGTTTAGTGTTGGAATAGAATTTGGTTCTAGAGAGTCGGTGATATCTGCAATCAAAAGCTACACTATCTCTAGAGGAGTTGATTACACTGTGTATGAGTCTAAGCCGCAGACATTCTATGCAAAATGCAAGGGTTATGGTGTAGGGTGCGATTGGCTTATCCGAGCTAGCTTGATTCAAAAGAAAGCTTGTTGGGAGATTAGGAAAAACAGTGGCAAACACACGTGCACCATGGGGACGATTTCACAAGATCATGCCATGTTGGACTCAGACACAATTGCAGATGCTATTAGGCCGTTGGTTGAAGCAAACCTGTCGATAATGGTGAAGTCTATTATTGCAGAAGTTCAATCCAGGTTCAACTACATTGTAAGTTACTGCAAGGCTTGGTTGGCAAAGTAGAAATTTGTCGCAAAAGTTTTCGGTGATTGGGAAGTTTCTTACCAGACTCTGCCAGTATGGTTGAAAGCAATGACTGCGAAGATGTCAAGGTCTCGTGTTTAAATAAAAATGCTCTCCGTTTACCGTGAGAGTGAGAAGGTTCAAGGTGTAAGAGTTCTCCATCGCATTTTTTGGAGCTTCTATCCGTGTATTGTAGCATTCAGACACTGCAAGCCATTGGTACAGGTTGATGGCACACACCTATACGAAAAATATAGAGGTGCACTTCTAGTTGCGGTTGCACAAGATGGGAACCAAAACATTATGCCTATTGCAGTCGAGGGTGAGATGGCAGATGCGTGGGAGTTTTTCCTAACCAATTTGCGGAGATATGTTTACCATTGATGGCATGTGCATTATTTCTGACCGCCATAACTCCATCGATGCAGCAATAGCTTGCAGTAACGGTGCATGGTCACCACCAAGAGCGTGGCACATGTTCTGCATTAGGCACATTGAGTCTAACTTCTTAAGGAGGTTCAAGGCTCTGTATTTTCATAAACTCGTGGTTAACACAAGTATTTGAATTCGCTGTTATTGTCCTATTCATAGTAATTTTGTGGGATCTGCTTATGATTACATAGCCTGTTATTCTAGGACGGAACATGAGTACAACAAAAACTACCAAAGGCTTAAAGAGTGGGGTGAGGCATACACTCAATGGTGCGATGAGATCGGTGTTCGAAGATGGGTGTTGGCATTCGATTGGGTTATCGTTGGGGACATATGACGACAAACTTGGTAGAGTGCATAAATTCTGTCCTGAAGGGTGCACGCAACCTTCCAGTGACTGCCTTTATTAGGTCGCGTGGCACATGTTCTGCATTAGGCACATTGAGTCTAACTTCTTAAGGAGGTTCAAGGCTCTGTATTTTCATAAACTCGTGGTTAACACAAGTATTTGAATTCGCTGTTATTGTCCTATTCATAGTAATTTTGTGGGATCTGCTTATGATTACATAGCCTGTTATTCTAGGACGGAACATGAGTACAACAAAAACTACCAAAGGCTTAAAGAGTGGGGTGAGGCATACACTCAATGGTGCGATGAGATCGGTGTTCGAAGATGGGTGTTGGCATTCGATTGGGTTATCGTTGGGGACATATGACGACAAACTTGGTAGAGTGCATAAATTTTGTCCTGAAGGGGGCACGCAACCTTCCTGTGACTGCCTTGGTCCGGTCAACTTTCTATCGGCTGAATGAGTTGTTCACTCGGAAGAGCACCGAGGCTCATGAGCGTCTCCACAACGGATTTACGTATTCAAAATTTGCTACCAAAAGAGTTGAAGAAAGTTTTCGACGTGCAGGAAACATTGTCGTCAATCGGTTTGACAGGCGCAATGAGATGTTTGACGTTTGCGAAATACAAGATGGTTCTATTTACACTGTTAACCTTGTGCAACGATACTGTGATTGTGGCCATTTCCAGGTCGAGCGACTCCCATGTCGCCACGTTCTTGCATGTTGCGTTAACCAACGTCTTGATTGGCAATTATATGTGCATGAAGTGTACAAGATGTCTGAAATTTGCAAGGTGTACAGAGGCGAATTTGTTCCGATGGGTGACCCATCTACGTGGGCTAGATATGAAGGAGTGAAGGTGATCGCCAATTGGACATTGAGGCGTGCGACAAAAGGAAGACCGAAGTCAACCTGCTACTTGAATGAGATGGATTCGCGGGATATGCGTGGTCTTCGCCGGTGTACTATATGTGGACGGGAGGGACATAGCCTAGCCGATGTCCTCAGCGTGCAGGTAGACCTTCGTATATATCTATTTAGTCGGCGCCAACAACAACAACAACAACAACAATAATAACAACGATAAACAATACCGTCGCACAAGTGGAATACTAACATCGACGAGCTCGTCGCGGGGAATAGGCGCCAGGAATGGCATACGCTCCCACGCCCAAACAAAAAGTAGAATGACTGGCCCATCCATCTCTTTATAGTTGTATCGTGATGCACGACACATCGATCTATATAGATGTGCCAGACTGGCTGCCCCCCAATTGTATAGTGGAATCCGGTGGAAATCTCGAAGTAGAGGCAAAAATTTTGAGTTCAATGAAGTGGTAGACTTATCTGAAAATACAATCGTTCCGAGCACCTAAAAAATGTGAGCCCAGACGTACCGTTCAATGGACTCCTGCGTGTCAGAAGGTTCGGTGTCTCGGCACCGTCGGACCCATGCAAGATTTACCTTACCCAAGACGTGATCGTACGGACCGGACTCTCAACTAAAATAAACGAAGCAGTTCTCCACCAAAAACTGGTGACTGTTGTCCGTTCTACCCATGACGGGCTCCCAATTACTTGGGAGGTCAAGTATGTGTCACGTCTTTCAGCGTCACAGTCACTTTGCCGACTAGAAGGTGAAACGTGTGGGTTTTCAGCCTCTATCGTTCCATCAAGGCACTCAGGAATGCAGAATGGCCTCTCATTTTACCCACTCACGAAACATGTTGAAACCCAGTAAAAACTAGTGCCACTGTAACTATATCTTTAAAGATCTCCGGTGGATCAAAATTGTGGCCAAAACTATGGAAGAAACAAAGAAAGATTTGTTACATATATACATAAATGGGGAGTTCTTTGGTGGCCAAGAATATAGTGACCAAGAATGACCAAATTTTGATTGACTTGTATAAAAAGGATAAGTGACGACAGTAATAATTGTGAATGATTCTATTAGGTGTGTGAGTGCTATATGTACTGCAGGGTATATTTGTAATTACATTTTTAAAAAAGTGCTCCATGTATATGGCTTTATATGTAATTGGACAAAAACAAACATCAAACAATTGCTATTTTTTTTAAATTAATCTAATATAAGGTGTTATCTAATTCTTTTGACAAAATGTTTTCTCAAATAATTATTAAAGTTTTTTTCAAAAAAATTTATTATTTAATTAGACAAAATGTATTTCAAAAATAAAAATTCCATTAAAGTGATGAGAGTAGTTTTAATGGTTACGTACATAATTACTATTTACTATTAATTGAAAAATATTAGCTAAGTATTTATATTATATATTTTAAATTACGAAATAGATAAATATAAAATATGCGTAGACAATTATTTATTAAATATACCACATGTTGTTATAAAATTATTTTATAATTATTTACGTTATTTTATCAAATTATGCTACTATTCTTATTAAAGAAATGTTAAGGGAATATTAAAATTTATTTTTTTTAGCTATCATTTAACCATAGACTCAATTTATTTAGTCTAATTTTTTTATTCTAGTAATCCAACAACATATTTTATCTCATATTTTTAAATATTAATACCAAAAATAATAAATTTTGATAATCCTCTAGTATTCCTCTTTTTATTATTTTATTTTAAAAATATGAATTATATAAGAGTATAAATTTATAAAGTGTCTAAATTTTATAAGAAAATATTATTATTTTGAATAAAAATAACTATTAAACAATATTGTTGATATTACCATAGTTATTATTATTTTTGTTCTTGGTATTATTGATATTATTATTGTTATTATTAAAAAAGAAATTTTTGGAGATTGTTAATCTTTAGTTCTTTTGGCCATTTTTTGGTCAATATAAATACTAAATTATATTTAATAAATAAATTTTATTAATTTATGTGTTTAAACTCTGAAAAATTTGGATGCAAGTGATAATAATTCATGTGTGCAAAATTTTGGTAAATATAGGTGCAAATTATACGTTTATTGTGTATAAAATCTCTGTAAATACGAGTACAAATTATTATCGGTTAAGTGCTGACAAAAAATAATAATAATTGTTGATCATGTAGCATTGTTCTTATTAAAAATATTCATAATAATTTTTTTAATAAGATTTACTTGTTCGCTTTATCAATCCATATTAAATCTGATTTCCATAAATCATAAATTCATAATGTCATACTTTCAAGAATTGACTTAATTAAATAAACTAGTTAAAAATTATTCATACGGGATTGTCTTAAAATTAAATGCATTGTTAATTTTTTTTTTTGTCCTCTCAATATTTATATAAGTGTGGTCCTTGTACAAGATTTTAAAGAAATAAATATAATATAAAACCTGCAAAACTACCACAATTTGTGAAGTAAATTTGTTAATTTTTATGCCTTTTTAAGATTTTAATTTATTATTTTTTATTTAACTAAAAATTCTTAATTTTTTAATTAGTCTATCCATAATTATGCATATTATTTGTTAATTCCAAAACTATAAGTTTTAAAATTAAAGAAGATGAGTGCTACACATACAAGTCATTTTTGTTTACAAGTCTTACAAGTTGGGCCTAACACGCTCGTTACAGAAGTTGGGCCTAACACGCGCGTGTGTGAATATAAATGACTTGTATGATTTGTATGGAAAAGCGTTCTCTCTTTGCCTTCGATATCCTTCTGTTTTTTTCGATTTTCATGATTTCTGAAATCAAGCTTTGAAATTGTTTTGAAGATGATGGAACTTCAGAAATACACCCGAATGATTACAAAAATACACCCAAACGATTATAGAAATACATCCAAAAGATTACAGAAATACACCAAAACAGTTACAGAAATAAACCAAACGATTATAGAAATACACCCAAAGGATTTAAGAAATACACCCAATATAGGGAGAGACAGTATATTTCTTCTTGAAATTAATACACCCAAAGAATTATAGAAATACACCCAAAGGATTACAAAAATACACCCAAAGAATTTAAGAAATACATCCAAAATTCGTTGAAGTACACCTTATGCATAATTCAGAACTCTTTCTCTTTTTCCTCCTCATCTTCTGCTGCTGCTTCTTCTTCTTCAAAAACGATTTCAGAGCTTGATGTCAAAAAACAATGGAAACCGAGAATAACGAAGAAAGAAAACAAAGAGAAAAGCACGTAAATGAAGAAGAAGAACAGGAAGAGGAAGAAGAACGTGTAGCAAGAAGAAGAAGAAGAAGAAAGAGAAGGCAAGAAACGTACCTTGAATAATGTTTCTTCGTTTTTTCTGGTGATTTTGATGAAGGAGAAAGAGAAAACGAAAAGAGGAGAAGAAATTTCAATAAAAAAAGAGGGAAGAAGAGAAGAAAAAGAGACACAGAGAAAGAAGAAGAAGAAGAAGAAGAGGAAGAGGAAGAGGAAGCACGGAGAAAGAAGAAGAAGAAAAAGAGGCAAAAAAAAAAAACGTGAAACGGCGTGTTTATAAATGACTTGTATGACTTGTATGGAAAATCACTTGTATGCGAAAAATTACTCATTAAAGAATAAATGGACACTGACAAGCATAAAACGTAAAAGTAAAAAACAAAAAAAATTACTCGTATTTTCTTAGAATATCCATGTAAAATTATGAAAAATATATTTTAATTCTAGTTGTGTATAAAATATTTTTGTATTTATGTTGTCAGAGAGATCTAAAATTTTTAATATGAAGAGAATTAAGCTATAAACCTATCACATAATAAAAAATAACACATATAAAATTATTAAATTATATAATATTTTTTATTTTCTTAGACATATATTTCATATGTAAGTATAGTTCTTTAAAATTTGAGGGGTGGATGAAGTCATTATTGCCCCTGCATGTTACAATAAAAGATGAAAAAAGCTTAACAATTAATAAAAACTGAAATTCAAATTTTGTATTTAATTTTGAACAAAAAAAAGTGTTTCTACAAACATATAATTTTAAACCATAAATTTATTTTCGAAAAAAGTAACCTATATATAACCGTCTAAAGTGGCACGTCAGCATAAATTTTATATATTTTAGATTTTATGGTAACAAATAATTATAATAAAGAAATTTTATAAATCTAACCAGATTTATATAGTATAATTCGAAAAATATTAAGACGTAACAATAGCAAAAATATTATTTAACTTTTAAATATCCCTCCAGCACTTAACCGATAATAATTTATACTCATATTTACAGAAATTTTATACACAATAAGCATATAATTTGCACCTATGTTTATCAAAATTTTACACACATAAATCATTACCATTTGCATTCAAATTTTTCAGAGTTTAAATACATAAATTAATAAAATTTATCTATTAAAGATAATTTAATATTTATATTGACCAAAAGATGGCCAAAAGAACTAAAGATTAATATTCTCCAAAAATTTCTCTTTTAATAATAACAACAATAATATCAATAATACCAAGAACAAAAATAATAATAACTATAGTAATATCAACAATACTGTTTAATAGTTATTTTTATTCAAAATAATAATATTTTCTTATAAAATTTAGACACTTTATAAATTTATACTCTCATATTATTCATAGATCACCCGTCAAAACTTAGCCATTCTTTGAGTCAGATTTATTTTTGTGGACTTTGAACCAAGTCCAAAAAAAATTAAAAAAAATAAATTATTCATTAAACTAATAAATTTTATTGCTTCATCTATTTCAACTATTTTATTTTGTCGAAAAAATAAAAAGGTTTAATTTCTTTTATTTTGTCTAAAATTTTAATTCTACTTTTGGTCATTATTTAGCCATCAATGTTTAAAAATATGAGATAAAATATGTTGTTGGATTACTAGATTAAAAAAATTAGACTAAAAGAATTGAGTCTATGATTAAATGATAGCTAAAAGAATAAATTTTAATGATCCCTTAACATTTCTCTAATAAAAATAGTAGCATAGTTTAATAAAATAACGTGAATAATTATAGAACAATTTCATAACAACATGTGGTATATTTAATAAAAAATTGTTTACGCATATTTTATATTTATCTATTTTGTAATTTAAAATATATAATACAAATATTTAGCTAATATTTTTTAATTAATAGTAAATAGTAATTATGTACGTAATCATTAAAACTACTCTCATCACTTTAATGAAATTTTTATTTTCGAAATACATTTTGTCTAATTAAATAATAAATTTTTTTGAAAAAAAAAATAACTTTAATAATTTGAAAAAACATTTTGTCAAGAAGAATTAGATAACACCTTATATTAGATTAACTTTAAAAAAAAATAGCAATTGTTTGATGTTTGTTTTTGTCCAATTACATATAAAGCCCATATACATGGAGTACTTTTTTAAAAATATAATTACAAATGTACCCTGCAGTACATATAACACTCACACATCTAATAAAATCATTTATAATTATTATTGTCGCCACTTACTCTTTTTATACAAATCAGTCAAAACTTGATCATTTTTAACTACTATATTCTTGGCCACAAAAAAATCCCATATATATATATATATATATTCACTTATAATAATTCATTATCATCATTATAGGGGGAACGTGGCTTGTAACCCTTTAATACATATAACCATTCCCTTAATCATGAAACGTGACTTTAATGCAATATGTATATATCCAACCTTGACACCTAACGCAACTTTAACCACCACAAATCACTATTATCCTTAATCTTCTTCATTTCTTCTCATTCATGACCGAAACCATAAGAAAATGAAAGAAAGGCCGTGAGAGAAAGAGATTGAGAAATCATGGAACCTCTGAACTTCTGGCTTCGATTTTTTGCGATCCGTAATTCTAATAAAAAATCTAATTCGGTAAAAGTGTTTGTATCTTCCTTCTCTACACGTTAGCGTCACTTTTGATCGGTGAAAGTTGACGGTGATGTAGCTTTCTTACCCCTTGAATTCGGCCAATTAGAATTTTAGGAGGCATAGACGATTTCTGACGTTTTCTTCTTCAGCAGTTCGGTCAAAAATTTCTCGAAAATTTTTATTGACTTTGATTTCGTACGGTAGGAGATTTATTTCAAAATTAACTTTTAATTTACGAATGCCATTGAAGTTTAGTGAGTAACTGTAAATAATTCATAAATGTCTCGTTTGATTAACTGATGAAAAATGATAAAATTGAGATTGTTGGTGATTAATCTGGCGTTATTTATTAATTTGAATATGCTCAGTTGATTATTAAAAATTTGTTGTATGAGTAATTGTTGAATTGAGTTTGGGTTATGGCCGTGATTATGACTAGTTTCGTTATTGTGAGTGATTAATTGGTGAGATTGATTTTGGTTTGATTTGTTGGTATTGAATTAAAATTTGAAAATAATTTATGATATTGGAATTAGTTTGAGTTATTGGAAACGCTTTGAAAAAAAAAAAGGTTGAGAATAGTTCGATTGGGACCCGAAAAGGGTGGTGAAGTCCAATTTTAAGTAAAAATATACGAAAAGTAATTTTATTTTTAAAATATGATTTATAAGCTGATTTTGAGAAATTATTGATTTGATTTATTAATAATTATTGGTTTCACTCAATAACATAAGATTTGAAAGATTTAAAAGGTCTGAATTTTATTAAAATAGAAAGTGGCTTAGCTTTAAAGAAAACGTTTTAATTACTGAAAAATATTTAATTTCAATTTATTACAGAAAGTCTTATTTTCAGCTTGATTTATTAAGAAAGTATAAGGTTTTACATTCAGTTTTTTTGAGAATATATTTTGTTTCAAGTTATTATTTGAGTTCGGTTTGTTAAAAGAAAGAAGGAAAGAGGAAAGAGAACACGGCACATGTGATTATGAAATGAATAAAAGGTCACAAAAGGGTGACAAAAAGTAACTAGTTAAGGTGTCGATGTGAGAATGTTAAGCCGTGGGATTTATGTGTGAATGATTGTGCGAGGATGCCCGTGTGTATGGAATGGCTTCCAGGAGAAAGTGGCACATACTTCAGCTGGAGAATTAGTGCCTGCAAGTACTTGCAGAGGTCATGTTCGACATACTTCACCTGGAGAATCAGCGCCTGCAAGAAGTAGAAACTTGCAAAAGTTATGCCGCTGGAATGCCTTATCTGACTTGCGAGTCGGATTTCGTCGGGTGCGGGTCGAAACCGACAAATGAGCTCATTACATGCGATAAGACTAGACATGCATCATCATTGTTTGCACATTTGTATTTGATTGTGTTTGCTTATCTTGTCTCTCTGTGATTGTGCTGTTTGTCTTATTACTATTTGTTTGTGTGTTGATCTGTTTTCTGTACTATTAGTTTGTGTATTGAGGTGACTGAGAACTGAGGTTGTGATTGAGATTTGTCTTAAGTTCGGAAATTTAAAGAAGGTAATTAATTATATAAAATAATAGTAAAAATTATTTTCAAAAGGTTTGATAAAAATATAATTTTATTGAGTAAAGTTAATTATTTACATTTTATTTCATTACTCTTACGACATTCCCATTCCCTACTAAGAACGCGTGGTTTGTTCTCACCCCAAAATCTTCCACCCTTTCAGTGACACAGGTTCGAAGACTGAGTTTGAAACTGCGGGCGATTATTAGTCTTATTTGGGTTAAGTTTATGTGTTGAGTCGCTTTCCTAGAATTCCCTCGCCTTTGTTAGTTAAGATTTCATTTTATACAGAGGGATAGGAGTTATATCTAAATTCCTTTTGATTTCTTTTGTACAATATTTATTATTATTAATAATTATGTGATTGTTATTACTTGGTGCTCTTTAATGATTGGGTTTGATTAATAAAAAAAAATACAAGTTTTCGGCTTTTTCTTAAAAATTGAAATGCGAAATCGAACTAAAGGCTCAGTATTAAATAGTAAATACGGAAAACAGGTCAGTAACGCCTCACTTTTTGTACGATCATGACGTGCTGAAAGTTAGAGTATTACAAAAGCCACAAGGGGAGAAACACAAGTTATTTGCACAATACCAAGAAGGGCAAAGAAAAGATGTGGAGCAAGCATTTGGAGTGTTGCAAGCACGCTTTGCAATTATACGTGGTTCATCTCGCTTTTGGGAAAAGAAGAAACTTGCCAACATAATGAGAGCTTGTATTATATTACATAATATGATTGTTGAGGATGAAAGAGACACTTTTGCAGGAAATTTTGCTCAAGACTTAGAGTATGACGATGTCGAAAATGGCTTAACACAACCTCACTTGGGAGAGAAAGATTTTGCACCATACCATCAATTTCTCCAAAGAAACGCCCAACGTCAAAATAGGCAGCATCATAAACAATTGAAAGAGGACTTGATTGAACACATATGGCAATTTCACAATGCTTGTCGTCAACTATAGAGCTTAATTTTTCTTTTCTTTGTATTAAGTAATTTTACAAATTAGTGTAATCCCAAATTATATATTGTGTATTATTGTTACATATGAATTTTTTAATATTAATATCTTTTAATAGTGAATTATTTTTAAATTTATAAATCTAAATAATATTATTGACAAAAAATAATTACATTAATTTTAAGTATTTTAATTAATTAATTAAGTGGGACCACAACAGGGACTAAAGTTAGATCCTTCTAATGGAGAAGAGAGAGATACTTTGAATTCCTATTTACTGTTTATGACGCAAAAGCTAATGTGGAGTTATTTTTTATGACAGCTGGGTCATAAATAGGGATTGGGATGAGTTCTCTACTGGGTTTAACTTTTTCTAACATGTGGAGAACCTACCGTTGGAGCATAGAGAGATGGAGTCCCTGCACATAGTTTAAGAAGAGAGAGTCCCCATTCAGAGGAACTCATATTAACTAATAATAACTTGCCACTCGACAATTTTTACACCTTACAAAATAATTTTTGGTTGGGTTGGTTATTTTTATTTTTAAAATTTAAAATGCTAATCACATTATTAAAATTAGCCGTTGCAAAACTAGCCGTTGCAAAGTTAGCCGTTGGAAACTAGCCGTTACTATGTTACCGATGTTATTAATAAATTAATATCTTATTACTCTATATATACCACTTAAATACACTTCTATTCTCACACTTTCTTCTACTCTTCTTCATCTTCTTCCAAGTTTACGAAATCAAAGTTCTACTGATATTATTTTTTGTTCGAAAAAATGGATCCAAACCAACTCAATTCTTTTTTCAATTATTTACAAAACTTTTCTCAAACTCCAAATACCCAACAATCTCAAACCTCAAACTCTCAAGTTACAAATTAAAACTTCATACTACCAAATACATTTCAAAATCCAAATCCACAAAATCTTCCTAATTTCAATTTTCAAACTCCTTATAATAATCAATTTCCTATATTCCAACCACAAAATCAAAATTCACAAACACCACATTTTTTATTTTCATCCATCTTTAACCCCTCTATCGGAAATGTTACTCCAATATTCTTGCTGTTTCCAACTCAATTCAGTGCATCAAGACATAACTCATCTGGTGTTGGTGGCTCTTCTAACCCATCCTCTCAGACTCCGATACAACCTAGTCCCAATTCGCAATATTCAGATTTTGCTAACCCTCATGGATTAGATGCTATCGATCTCAATGATGATGATATTGAAGATCGGAGGCAATATAGTATTCAATACTGGTATTGAAAAGAGGATGAGATGCTGATCAGTGCATGGTTAAATGTTTCAACTGACCCTATTGTTGGTACCGATCAAAAGGGAGAAATATTTTAAAGTCGAATTCACAACTACTGTGTAGAATTTTGCTCTGACAGGACAAGGGGGGTAGTTGCATGTAAGAAATGATGGTATAAAATCAACAAGGCTATTGCACAATTTGCTGGTTGCTATGATCAAGCTTGTTAAAACATAAAGAGTGGTGCGAATGCTGATGATATAAGGGAGTTGGCCTATAAATTTTATTCCACAAATTATGGTCAAAATTCACTTTTGGGAGGTATTGGAACGTGCTTCGTTTAAAGCAAAAATGGAGAAGCCAACTACCTCACAGAGTGGAGGCTCAAAAAGAACCAAGGTTAGTGCAACTGGAGTATACTCATCCTCATCAAACCCAGATACACCGTTGGCAGACGAACCCGGTGTGGAATCTCCCGTTCGCCCACAAGGATAAAAGAAGAGCAAGCGAAAAGGTAAGGAAAAAGCACAAATGTCTGAAGATATTAACGAAAAGAAATCATCGGTTGTTAAAAAACTATCTCTCATGGAAGATATTAAGAATGTTAGAGAAAAGGAACTAATGGATAGGGAAAAAGAAAGAGATGAGGATAGGGCACAAAAAGCAAAGATTATGGCAATGAAGGAGAAAGAGTTACAAATTCAAGCGGCAATGAAAGAACAAGAATTACAAACTCAAGCGGCAATGAAACAAGCGGCAATGAAATAACAAGAATTACAAACTCAAGCGGCAATGAAAGAACAAGAATTACAAACTCAGATGTATATTAAAGAAATGGAGATAAATGCAAAAGAAAGGGAAACGGAAAGGATGGCTAAGGAAAGGGAAATGGATATGCAAATACTTAATGCTGAAACGTCTACAATGAGTGAAAACGACGAGCTCTTCATGAGATTGCATGCGAGAAAATAATCGCGAAGTGGTTTACTTAATAGTTCCTTGTATTCGTAGAGTTACATAGTATGTTCTTATTTTTATTGCGTATTACTGGTATGCGATGTAGTCTGTTTTATTCATTTCTGATGTAACTTTTCAAATTATTGTGCTGTTATTGTTCATGAAAATGACCGTTAAGTAGCCGTTGCAAAACTAGTTGTTAAGTAGTCATTACAAAACTATTCGTTAAGTAGCCGTTGTAAAACTAGCTGTTGAGAAGTAGGTACTTGTTGCAGACATACTTATAAATATCAACTATTAATGACTCTGCAACTCCATTTCAACTCTTGTTTCTCACCTCGAAAGAGTATTAAAAATTACATTTCAAGATATAGCTAGAAATTTTGATGATATGTTTAATGAGGCTTTGTATGGCAAAAGAAGAAGGCAAGATAACAGACTCATAGATAATTGGATCGATGAGTGTTTATTCAAAGATTCAGAAGAACAAGATATCGATAGAAGCTCTATCCCAACTCCTCGTAGATGGATCAACAGAGATCGAGAAGCAGGACATGATTGCCTTTTCCAAGATTACTTTGCAGATGAACCGGTGTATAATGCTGACATTTTCCGACGGATATTTCAAATGAGAAGACATGTGTTCCTTCGGATAGTAGATGCTCTCTCAAACGTCTATCCATATTTTCAACAGATGGTTGATGCAACTGGAAGAAGAGGCTTGTCACCACTCCAAAAATGCACTGTTGCGATACGGATGTTAGCATATGGCGTAGCAGCTGATGCTGTTGATGATTATGTGCGCATAGGCGAGAGCACTACAATTGAATTCTTGGAAAAATTTGTTGATGGTGTCATTTCAGTGTTCGAAGATGAATACTTGCGAAAACCAAATCCAAATGATGTATGATGCCTGGTACGAATGGCGGAGTGTTGTGGCTTTCCTAGCATGATGGTTAGCATTGACTGCATGCATTGGCAACGGAGAAATTGTCCAAAGACGTGGAAAGATATGTACATGAGTGGTTATCGTGGGGTTGCAACCATAGTACTTGAGGTTGTAGCATCTTCAGACCTTTGGATATGACATGCGTTCTTTGGAGTTTCTGGTACAAATAACGATATCAATGTCTTAGATCGTTCTCCAGTGTTCGATGATATTCTAAATGACCGTGCTCTGGAGGTAAATTATACTATTGATGGTAATAATTATACTATTTAGCAGATGGTATTTATCCTGAATGGGCCACATTTGTCAAATCAATCTCAAAGCCACAATGGGAGAAACGCAAGTTATTTGCACAATACCAAAAGGGCAAAGAAAAGATGTGGAGCGAGCATTCGGAGTGTTGCAAGTACGCTTTGCAATTATACGTGGTCCAGATCGCTTTTGGGAAAAGAAGAAGCTTGCCAACATAATGAGAGCTTGTATTATATTACATAATATGATTGTTGAGGATGTAAGAGACACTTATGCGAAAAATTTTGCTCAAGGCTTAGAGTATGACGATGTCGAAAATGGCTTATCACAACCTCAGTTGGCAGAGAAAGATTTTGTACTATACCATCAATTTCACCAAAGAAATGCCCAACTTCGAAATAGGTAGCAGCATGCCAGCATAGACAATTGAAAGAGGACTTGATTGAATACATATGGCACTTTCACATTGCTTGTCGTCAACTATAAACCTTAATTATGATTTTCTTTGTATTAAGTAAATTTATAAATTAGTGTTATCCCAAATTATATATTGTGTATTATTGTTACATATGAATTTTTTAATAATTAATATCTTTTAATAGTGAATTATTTTTAAATTTATAAATTTAAATAATATTATTGAAAAAATAATTACATTAATTTTAAGTATTTTAATTAATTAATTAAGTGGGACCACAACAAAGACTAAAGTTAGTTTTTTCTAATGGAAAAGTGAGAGATGCTTTGAGTTCCTATTTACTGTTTATGACGCAAAAGTTGATGTGGAGTTATTTTTTATGACAGATGGACCATAAATAGCGATTGTGATGAGTTTTTTACTAGTGATGGTCTTAGATCACCTCCAATGGCTAGGTTCCCATTCAACTTTTTCTAACATGTGGGAGAACCTACCGTTGGACTATAGAGAGATGGAGTCCCTGTACATAGTTTAAGAAGAGAGAGTCCCCATTCAAAGGGACTCATATTAACCAATAATAACTTGCCAAAAACTTGCCACTTGGCAAGTTATTATAAAAATAAATAATTATATAAAATCTGAAATAATTAAATAATTATATTAAATAATTATATCTCTATTTAATTAATATTTTATATAAAGTATTTAAATATTAATTAATTATATTAAATAATTACATTAAAAAATAAATTTAAATTTTTACACTTAACAAAAGAATTTTTGGTTGGGTTGGTTATTTTTATTTTTAAAATTTAAAATGCTAACCACATTATTAAAATTAGTCGTTGCAAACTAGCCGATGCAAAATTAGTCGTTACTATGTTACCGTTATTATTAATAAATTAATATCTTATTACTCTATATATATGACTTACATACACTTCTATTCTCACACTTTCTTCTACTCTTCTTCATCTTCTTCCAAGTTTACGAAATCAAAGTTCTATTGATATTATTTTTTGTTCAAAAAAATGGATCCAAACCAACTCAACTCTTTTTTCAATTATTTACAAAACTTTTCTCAAACTCCAAATATCCAACAATCTCAAATCTCAAACTCTCAGGTTCCAAATTAAAACTTCACACTACTAAATACATTTCAAAATCCAAATTCACAAAATCTTTCTAATTTCAATTTTCAAACTCCTTATAATAATCAATTTTCTATATTCCAACCATAAAATCAAAATTCACAAACACCACATTTTCTATTTTTATCCATATTTAACCCCTCTATCGAAAATGTTACTCCAACATCTTTGCTGTTTCCAACTCAATTCATTGCATCAAGACATAACTCATCTGGTGTTGGTGGCTCTTCTAACACATCCTCTCAGACTCCGATACAACCTAGTCCGAATTCGCAATATTCAGATTTTGCCAACCCTTGTAGATTAGATGCTATCGACCTCAATGATGATGATATTGAAGATCAGAGGCAAGATAGTATTCAACACTGGCATTGAAAAGAGAATGAGATACTGATCAGTGCATGGTTAAATGTTTCAACTGACCCTATTGTTGGTGCCAATCAAAAGGGGAAAATATTTTGGAGTCGAATTCACAGCTACTGTGTAGAATTTTGCTCCGACATGACAAGGGGAATAGTTGCATGTAAGAAACGATGGTATAAGATCAACAAGGCTGTTGCACAATTTGCTGGTTACTACGATCAAGCTAGTCGAAATATAAGGAGTGGTTCGAATGCTAATGATATAAAGGAGTTGGTCTATAAACTTTATTCCACAAATTATGGTAAAAAATTCACTGTTGAGAGGCATTGGAACATGCTTCGTTTGGAGAAAAAATAGAGAAGCCAACTACCTACATAGAGTGGAGGCTCAAAGAGAACCAAGATTATTACAACTGGGCATACTCATCCTCATCAAACCCAGATACACCATTGGTAGACGAACCCGGTGTGCATTCTACCGTTTGCCCACAAGGATAAAAGAAGAGCAAGCGAAAAGGTAAGAGAAAAGTACAAATGTCTGAAGATCTTAGCGAAAAGAAATCATCGGTTGTTAAAAAACTATCTCTCATAGAAGATTCTAAGAATGTTAAAGAAAAAAATAATGGATAGGAAAAAAGAATGAGAAGAGCAGGGGGCACATAAAGTAAAGATTATAGCAATGAAGGAGAAGGAGTTATAAATTCAAGGGGCAATGAAAGAACAAGAATTACAAACTCAGAGGTATAGTAAAGAAATGGAGATAAATGCAAAAGAAAGGGAAATGGAAAGGATGGCTAAGGAAAGGGAAAGGAAAATGGATATGCAAATACTTAATGCTGACACGTCTACAATGAGTGAAAACGACGAGCTCTTCATGAGATTGCATGTGAGAAAATAATCGCGAAGTGGTTTACTTAATAGTTCCTTGTATTCGTAGATTTACGTAGTATGTTCTTATTTTTATTGCGTATTACTGGTATGCGATGTAGTCTATTTTTTTCATTTCTGATGTAACTTTTCAAATTATTGTGCCGTTATTGTTCATGAAAGTGACCGTTATGTAGCCGTTGCAAAACTATCCCTTAAGTAACCATTGTAAAATTAGCTGTTGAGAAGTAGGTACTTGTTGCAGACACAGTTATAAATACCAACTATTAATGACTCTGCAACTCCATTTCAACTCTTGTTTCTCGCCTCGAAAGAGTACTAAAAATTACATTTCAAGATATGGCCAGAAATTTTAATGATATGTTTAATGAGGCTTTGTATGGCAAAAGAAGACGGCAAGATAACACACTCATAGATAATGGGATCGATGAGTGTTTATTCGAAGATTCAGAAGAAGAAGATATCGATAGAAGCTTTATCCCAACTCCTTGTAGATGGATCAACAGAGATCGAGAAGCAGGACATGATCGCCTTTTCCAAGATTACTTTGTAGATGAACCGGTGTATAATGCTAATATTTTTCGACGGAGATTTCGAATGAGAAGACATGTGTTCCTTCGGATAGTGGACGCTCTCTCAAACGTCTATCCGTATTTCCAACAGAGGGTTGATGCAACTGGAAGAAGAAACTTGTCACCACTCCAAAAATGCACCGCTGCTATACGGATGTTAGCATATGGCGTAGCAGCTGATGCTGTTGATGATTATGTGCGCATAGGCGAGAGCACCACAATTGAATGCTTGAAAAAATTTGTTGAAGGTGTCATTTCTGTGTTCGAGGATGAATACTTGCGAAAACCAAATCAAAATGATATACGACGACTGCTACAAATGGTGGAGGGTCGTGGCTTTCCTGGCATGTTGGGTAGCATTGACTGCATGCATTGGCAATGAAAAAATTGTCCAAAGGCGTGGAAAGGTATGTACATGAGTGGTTATCGTGGATTTGCGACCATAGTACTTGAGGTTGTAGCATCTTCAGACCTTTGGATATGGCATGCATTCTTTGGAGTTTCTGGTTTAAATAACGATATCAATGTGTTAGATCGTTCTCCAGTTTTCGTTGATATTCTAAATGACCGTGCTCCGGAGGTAAATAATTATACTATTAATGGTAATAATTATACTATGGGATACTATTTAGCAGATGGTATTTATCTTGAATGGGCCACATTTGTTAAATCAATCTCAAAGCCACAAGGGGAGAAACACAAGTTATTTGCACAATTCCAAAAAGGGCAAAGAAAAGATGTGGAGCGAGCATTTGGAGTGTTGCAAGCACGCTTTGTAATTATACGTGGTCTAGCTCGCTTTTGGGAAAAGAAGAAGCTTGCCAACATAATGAGAGCTTGTATTATATTACATAATATGATTGTTGAGGATGAAAGAGACACTCATGCAGGAAATTTTGCTCAAGGTTTAGAGTATGACGATGTCGAAAATGGCTTATCACAACCTCAGTTGGGAGAGGAAGATTTTGCACCATACCATCAATTTCTCTAAAGAAATGCCCAACTTTGAAATAGGCAGCAGCATAGACAATTGAAAGAGGACTTGATTGAACACATATGACACTTTCACAATGCTTGTCGTCAACTATAGAGCTTAATTATGGTTTTCTTTGTATTAAGTAAATTTACAAATTAGTGTAAACCCGAATTATATATTGTGTATTATTATTACGTATGAATTTTTTTAATATTAATTTCTTTTAATAGTGAATTATTTTTAAATTTATAAATTTAAATAATATTATTGAAAAAAATAATTACATTAATTTTAAGTATTTTAATTAATTAATTAAGTGAGACCACAATAGGAACTAAAGTTAGTTCCTTCTAATGGAGAAGAGAGAGATGCTTTGAGTTTCCATTTACTATTCATGACACAAAAGCTGATGTAGAGTTATTTTTTATGACAGGTGGGCCATAAATAGAGATTGGGATGAGTTTCCTACTAGAGATGGTCTTAGAGCACCTCCAACGGCTGGGTTCCCATTCAACTTTTTCTGACATGTGGGGAACTTACCGTTGGAGCATAGAGAGATGGAGTCCCTGCAAATAGTTTAAGAAGAGAGTGTCCCCATTCGGAGGGACTCATATTAACCAAAATAACTTGCCACTTGGCAAGTTATTATAAAAATAAATAATTATATAAAATTTGAAATAATTAAATAATTATATTAAATAATTATATTTCTATTTAATTATTAATTTATATTAATTATTTAAATAATAATTAATTAAATAATTAAATCATAATTAATTTATTAATAATTATAATAAATTAAAAAATAAATTTAAATTTTTACACTTAACAAAAGAATTTTTGGTTGGGTTGGTTATTTTTATTTTTAAAATTTAAAATGCTAACCACATTATTAAAATTAAACGTTGCAAAACTAGCCGTTGCAAAATTAGCCGTTCGAAATTAGCCGTTACTATGTTACCGTTATTATTAATAAATTAATATCTTATTACTCTATATATACCACTTACATACACTTCTATTCTCACAATTTCTTCTACTCTTCTTCATTTTCTTCCAAGTTTACGAAATCAAAGTTCTGCTATATTATTTTTTGTTCGAAAAAATGGATCCAAACCAACTCAACTCTTTTTTCAATTATTTACAAAACTTTTCTCAAACTCCAAATATCCAACAATCTCAAATCTCAAACTCTCAGGTTCCAAATTAAAACTTCACACTACTAAATACATTTCAAAATCCAAATTCACAAAATCTTTCTAATTTCAATTTTCAAACTCCTCATAATAATCAATTTCCTATATTCCAACCACAAAATCAAAATTCACAAACACCACATTTTTTATTTTCAACCATTTTAACCCCTCTATCGGAAATGTTACTCCAACATCTTTGCTGTTTCCAACTCAATTCAGTGCATCAAGATATAACTCATCTGGTGTTGGTGGCTCTTCTAACCCATCTTCTCAGACTCCGATACAACCTAGTCCGAATTCGCAATATTCAGATTTTGCCAACCCTCGTGGATTATATTCTATCGACCTCAATGATGATGATATTGAAGATCGGAGGCAAGATAGTATTCAACACTGGCATTGAAAAGAGAATGAGATGCTGATCAGTGCATAGTTAAATGTTTCAACTGACCCTATTGTTGGTGCCAATCTAAAGGGGAAAATATTTTGGAGTCGAATTCACAGCTACTGTGTAGAATTTTGCTCCGACATGACAAGGGGAATAGTTGCATGTAAGAAACGATGGTATAAGATCAACAAGGCTGTTGTACAATTTGCTGGTTGCTACGATCAAGCTAGTCGAAACATAAGGAGTGGTTCGAATGCTAATGATATAAAGGAGTTGGCCTATAAACTGTATTCCACAAATTATGGTCAAATATTCACTTTTGAGAGGCATTGGAACATGCTTCGTTTGGAGAAAAAATGGAAAAGCCAACTACCTACACAGAGTGGAGGCTCAAAGAGAACCAAGGTTATTGCAACTAGAGCATTCTCATCCTCATCAAACCCAGATACACCGTTGGCAGACGAAGCCGGTGTGGATTCTCCCGTTCGCCCACAAGGCCAAAAGAAGAGCAAGCAAAAAGGTAAGGAAAAAGCACAAATGTCTGAAGATTTTAGTGAAAAGAAATCATCGGTTGTTAAAAAGCTATTTCTCATGGAAGATATTAAGAATGTTAGAGAAAAAGAACTAATGGATAGGGAAAAAGAAAGAGAAGAGGAGGGGGCACCTAAAGCAAAGATTATGGCAATGAAGGAGAAGGAGTTACAAATTCAAGCGGCAATGAAAGAACAAGAATTACAAACTCAAGCGGCAATTAAAGAATAAGAATTACAAACTCAGAGGTATATTAAAGAAGTGGAGATAAATACAAAAGAAAGGAAAATGGAAAGGATGGCTAAGGAAAGGGAAAGGAAAATGGATATGCAAATACTTAATGCTGACACGTCTACAATGAGTGAAAACGATGAGCTTTTCATGAGATTGCATGTGAAAAAATAATCACGAAGTGGTTTACTTAATAGTTCTTTGTATTCGTAGAGTTACGTAGTATGTTCTTATTTTTATTGCGTATTACTGGTATATGATGTAGTCTATTTTATTCATTTCTGATGTAACTTTTCAAATTATTGTGCCGTTATTATTCATGAAAGTGACCGTTAAGTAGCCGTTGTAAAACTAGCCGTTGAGAAGTAGGTACTTGTTGCAAACACACTTATAAATATCAACTATTAATGACTCTACAAACTCCATTTCAACTCTTGTTTCTCACCTTGAAAGAGTACTAAAAATTACATTTCAAGATATGGCTATAAATTTTGATGATATGTTTAATGAGACTTTGTATGGCAAAAGAAGACGGCAAGATAACACTCATAGATAATTAGATCGATAAGTGTTTATTCGAAGATTCAGAAGAAGAAGATATCAATAGAAGCTCTATCCCAACTCCTCGTAGATGGATCAACAGAGATCGAGAAGCAGGACATGATCGCCTTTTCCAAGATTACTTTGCAGATGAACCGGTGTATAATGCTGACATTTTTCGACCGAGACTTCGAATGAGAAGACATGTGTTCCTTCGGATAGTAGATGCTCTCTCAAACGTCTATCCGTATTTTCAACAGAGGGTTGATGCAACTGGAAGAAGAGGCTTGTCACCACTCCAAAAATGCACCGCTGCGATACGGATGTTAGCATATGACGTAGCAGCTAATGCTGTTGATGATTATGTGCGCATAAGCGAGAACACTACAATTGAATGCTTGAAAAAATTTGTTGAAGGTGTCATTTTGGTGTTCGAGGGTGAATACTTGCGAAAACCAAATCCAAATGATGTACGACGCCTGCTACTAATGGCGGAGAGTCATGGCTTTCCTAGCATGTTGGGTAGCATTGACTGCATGCATTGGCAATGGAAAAATTGTCCAAAGGCGTGGAAAGGTACTGTACATGAGTGGTTATCGTGGTGTTGCAACCATAATACTTGAGGTTGTAGCATCTTCAGACCTTTGGATATGGATGCATTCTTTGGAGTTTCTGGTTCAAATAAAAATATCAATGTGTTAGATCGTTCTTCCGTTTTTGATGATATTCTAAATGACCGTGTTTCGGAGGTAAATTATACTAGAGTAAAGTATCGTTTTTATCCCCAACATTTTGGGTAAGTCCTATTTGTGTCCCTAACGTTTAAATCGTCCTATTTGTATCCTTAACGTTTATTAAAGTGATTCAATATTATCCTACTATCAATTATACTAACAAATCAGATTATATTTTTCAATTATTCTCACTTGGATGTATTATTCTCAATTAGGTCTCACTTGGATGTGTTCGACTTTAATATTATACCCACTATTTGTATTTAGATTCAATTATGTCCCTAGAAAAGTGAATTATGTAAATGTTGTAGGAATTAGTTTCAACATTTGATAAGCTATTTTTCGGAGTAGATCATCGATTCTATCCCAGACATTTGTATTCTAACTTCAAGAAGAGATCTTTAAAACTCAAACTAAAGCGCTCATGATGTGTAATTGATAGCAGGATAACATTGAATCACTTTTACAAACGTTAGGGATACAAATAGGACGATTTAAACGTTAGGGCACAAATAGGATTTACCCCAAACGTTGGGGACAAAAACGTCACTTTACTCATTATACTATTAATGGTAATAATTATACTATGGGATACTATTTAGCAGATGGGATTTATCCTGAATGGGTCACATTTGTCAAATCAATCTCAAAGCCACAAGGGGAGAAACACAAGTTATTTGCACAATACCAAAAAGGGCAAAGAAAAGATGTGGAGCGATCATTTGGAGTGTTGCAAGCACGCTTTGTAATTATACGTGGTCCAGCTCACTTTTGGAAAAAGAAGAAGCTTGCCAACATAATGAGAGTTTGTATTATATTACATAATATGATTGTTGAGGATGAAAGAAACACTTATGCAGAAAATTTTGCTCAAGACTTAGAGTATGACGATGTCGAAAATGACTTATCACAACCTCAGTTGGGAGAGGAAGATTTTGCACCATACCATCAATTTCTCCAAAGAAATGCCCAACTTTGAAATAGACAGCAGCATAGACAATTGAAAAAGGACTTGATTGAACACATATGGCACTTTCACAATGCTTGTCGTCAACTATAGAGCTTAATTATGGTTTTCTTTGTATTAAGTAATTTTACAAATTAGTGTAATCCTTAATTATATATTTTGTATTATTGTTATATATGAAATTTTTAATATTAATATATTTTAATAGTGAATTATTTTTAAATTTATAAATTAAAATAATATTATTAAAAAAAATAATTACATTAATTTTAAGTATTTTAATTAATTAATTAAGTGGAACCACAACAGGGACTAAAGTTAGTTCCTCCTAATGGAGAAGAGAGAGATGCTTTGAGTTCCTATTTACTGTTTATGACGCAAAAGCTGATGTGGAGTTACTTTATATGACAGGTGGGACATAAATAAGAATTGGGATGAGTTCCCTATTAGAGATGGTCTTAGGCTGGAAGAGGATTGAAAGAACAAGTATCCCTGGTAAGGAACAAGTTTGTGGTGATAGCTTTTGCTGCAATAGAAAACACGCTGAAAAGGTTAACTGAATTTGTCTTATCACTTTAGTAGTGACATTAAGATTATGTTGCATTTAATTAACAAGAAGGTTAATTAAGTAAGATATATGGCCTTTTTGTCACACCCAAACATGTTAGTGTATATGTGAATCAATGTTCTGAAAATCGGTTCGAACTGGCTGGTCAAACCGGTCAAATCATGAACCGGATCCAAAAACGATTCGGTCAATCAGTATAACTGTAAAATTTGAAAACCGGAATTGAACCGATGAATCGGCTGGTAACCGGTCGGTCGAATCGAACCGTGACCCGGCCGGTTTTTTGGCTGTCAACAAAACGCTGCCGTTTCCAAGGTTCTGAAACCCTAAATGGCTAAATCAATTACCAAATCCATAATTCCCTTCTCAGTTCTCATTCATCGAGCTTCAATGAAGCTGCTTCAGAGGTGAGAACGCCTCAATGCCTCACTCTCACACGGGTCGAGCCACCGCCGTCGAGCCACCGCAGCAGCCGTCAAGAACTGAGAACGCCTCACTCTCACCGTCGAGAACTGAGAACGCCTCACTCTCACCGTCGTCCCTTTGCTGTCTCCCACTCTCCCTATTGCATGTTCTGTTGAAGCCTTGAAGGTGCCTTCGAGCTTCCAGAGTTCCAGCTAATATTTTTTTAGTTATGGTTGTTTGATTCCTGATGAGTTTGATTGAGTATTTCTTTGAATCTTTGATTTTGTGAAGCTCTGTGACAGTCACATGATGAACACGAAACTATAAACTTTGAAACTATGTCTCCCTATTTTATTTTTCTTTGAACTGTGTAGTGTGAAACTCTGTGAACTGATTCAACTGATCCTGCTAAACTGAACTGTGAACTTTGGTTAATAATTGTTGTTTACTGATTACTAAAACTGAACTGATTTTGGTTTGTTTTCTGAACTGGATTTTGTTGTTTGTTGAATAATTAATAATTTTGAATAATTTTGGATGTTGTTTGTTGTGAACTTTAGAGTTGAGATTATTGGGTTGGATTGCTGGTAATGTTTAGGTATGGATGAAAGTATCAACCAAGAACTACCTAGGAATAATAATGCTGAAACTAATTCTGCTTCAAATGATTGGTTGTTGAAGCATGATTAATTGTTGAAGGCTTGAAGCTGATTGCTTGAAGGGTGAAGCATGATTAATTGTTGATAGATTTTTTTTTCTCGTCTCTGTTTCCAAGAAATCATTCAACTATCCTTTTCTTTCAACCTGATGGCCCAATGATTGGAAATGGGTCCTTTAAATCGTCATTCTTATTTCCAGGGTATGAATGAGTTTCTATTCCTTCGTAACTACCTACATTTGTATGTTTTCTTTTGTTGTCATGTTGATTTTTTGTTTATTGATAGTATAAAAGAAGGATTTTATCTGGGTCCACTACCGAAAGATAAGCTTCCCAAGGTATATTCTCCTTTGTTAAACTTTTGGATATTGCCACTGATAATATATAATCCTGTTTATAATATTTGTGCAGAATTCTACACAAGGTTCTGTATTGTTAGGGGCAATTTCGTATGGAAAACTGTCATTTTCAGAGGGGGAGAATAAAAATCCAGAAAAGCACCCTGCATCATATCAACTAATAATACACAAGGTTCTGTATTGTTAGTGATTAAATGTTTGTTCTAAACCCTGCTGCTGTTTTTAATTTATGAGTATGCTATTTTTGAATTTTTGTTGTTAGATTTATTGATTTCAGAGTTTAGGGTGATTCATGAAATTGAGAATTGGATTGTTGGTACTTCTCTATATGTATACTTGTTCTATGTCTTGGTGCTAAGTCTCACAAATATTCTCAATTACTTACAGCTATGATTTCCTTCTTGAATGAGATTTTATTTTTCCAAAAGAAATCATAGAAAGATTAGGGTTGTGGATTTTTTAATTGAGTGATGAGTGTAAAGTTGAAGATGATGATGACAAAAGTGCTTGGAAACATATATTTTAAGAGTGTTTTAAAAATTTTTTTGAGTTTATAAATTGATAAGATCATATAGTTTTGGTGTGTTTATTTATATTTTATTTATTATTTTATTATAAAAAAATTTTTTCAATTCAACCACGGTTGAACCGGTTGAACCTGTAAACTAGTGAACCAGTAGCTAGAGCAGTTCGATGATCGGTTCGATTTTCAGAACCTTGATGTGAATGTGAGTTAAGACCCGTTGAGTGTACCGTTCATAAAATAACCAATGAGAGAGTTAAGACTCCACTTTTTAATTTTAATATTGGAGGAAAAGTGTTTGCAACATTATATGCTGGGAAAGACAGTTTGTTTGAAATCGAACGGTCCGAGTTGACTTTGCAAGAAATTGGATGGTCTGTATGAGATACGTAAATTGGATCGTTCGATTTATGTACTAAGGACACATGATGCGTCAGGGACTGGAGCTTGCAACAATGGTTTACTCTCTCTCTCTCTCAAGTCTCTATCTCCCTTCACTCGAGCAGCACATTAACACATTACACTTTAAATCTATCTAATCTCAAACAAATTTCTCTGGATTTTTGAAGAAAAACAAAAAAGAACTACAAGTTTTTATAAGGGCGATTCTCTGATGGCCAAATTTGGTTTGGCAAATGGCTAAGAGTTGACCATCCACTTAATAAATGACACCTGACAAGTTGGTTCCAGATACTTTTTTTCCCCTCTTCTCTGTATAAGACAAAAGACATTATCAAGAGGAAAAAAACATATTCAAACCTCTGAAATTTCAACCTCATCACTTCCTCTCTGTGAGAATCTCAAATTTCATATACATATATATCACTAAGGCTTGAAGTTTCGATTGGGAAGATAAAAAAGGAAGAATCCATAACACCATCCAAAGCTACCAAGAACAATTATTCCTCCAATAGCAGATGCAGCATCACGATCCATATGGCACTGATATCTATGTCGGTAGCAGCATCAGCAATGGAAGAGGGTTAACGTTCTCTCCTGAAGCCTCTCCAATCATGTAACCACCATGGTCTATGTCTTCATAACACGACTCTTTACGACATTAAATTCGAAAAATTTTCATTTTTTGGATCCATTGCTATATTGATGATGTCCAATATTTCTCAGTTTGGATGTTGAAAATCTACAAATTTGTCTCCGATGATTTGTCAATAGGTTCAAATAAATTGTTGACTCCCTTGTTTATTGATTGAAAAATTTCACCATGCTTCATTTGTGCAATTATAATCTTTACCCTTGTCAAAATATGATTTTTGTAACTCCACATGGGTCACATGTCTAAATTTGATTTGTTTTTGAAATTTAGCCACCTTAGCCACAACAAGTTTGGCCACCAGAAAATTACCCTTTTTATAATGCCTAAAATTCAAAATCAAATATGTTGATCGTCCTAATTTTTACATTATTGATTATCTCAGTCAACTTAATTATGTAAGTAATTATTTTTTATTTTATTTTATCTGTGAGTATAAAAGTTCTTAATTATTATTTATTAGTTAGAGATCTTGTGTAGATAATATAATATATATCGGAAAAGCTCTGCATACAAGCCATTAGGGCTTGTATGTTTTACAAGTTCATTAAACAATAAAACTAAAATACGCGCTGCTCCACATACGTTGATTACACGCGCTATATAAGATCCCGCGTATATCTAACTACCAAATTTAAAATATTTGTTTTCTTTTTCGTTTTCGTTATACGCGTTTGGATAAAATAAGGAATGAAGATATAAGGGAGAAAGTTGGAGTAGCACCCATTGTGGAAAAGATGGTTGAATCGCGTCTCAGGTGGTTTGGACATGTGGGAAGAAGACCGATAGAACATCCAGTCAGGAGGGTGGATGAGATGGAAGATGGACAAAGGGCGAAAGGCAGAGGAAGACCTAAGAAGACCATCCATGAGGTGGTCAAACGAGATCTACATGTAAACGGTCTTTCTGTAGACATGATACATGACAGAGCACAATGGCGTCGTTTGATTCATGTAGCCGACCCCACTTAGTGGGACAAGGCTTTGTTGTTGTTGTTGTTGTTGTTTTTCGTTTTCGTTATTTTGATATTTGGTTGTTCTTCTTCTCGCGCGTCTTCCCTTGTTCTTCTCCATCATTCTTTTCCTCTCCTTTTCTCACTGGTATGTTCTTCGTTTACGTTACTTTTTTCTCTCTCTGCAACTCGAGCTTCGTTTTCTATTTTGATTTGTTGTTTTCTGAAATCAAAGTTTGAACTCGTTTTGAAGATAATGGATCATTCAACCTCAGATTGTCAGCTGAATCCAGGCGAAGTGGATTATGAATTTGAATCTAACGAAGTTCCTGAGGTTTGATTTACATAATGAATTTTCTTTCAGTAATTTGTATAGCATTGTGTAGTTGAAAAATTGCTGAACATTGACTGTGAAACTAACACGTTAACATGAATTTGTCGATTAAATGTATTAGTTGTGATTAATTACCTGGAATTTATAGCAGACGCTCGGGTGTAGATCAGGTCTTTTTTGGGTGTATTTTTGCTAGAAGTGTGGGTGTATCTACACTACTGGTTTTGTTATTTTAATTGAGTTGTTGTTGTTCAGGTGTATTATATCAGACATGATTGGGTGTGTTTTTAGTTTTTGATATGGTGTATTCTGCAGCCTGTGTATTTATAGTTTATGGCTTTAAAGGTCATTGTGTAGTTGAGTTATTGCGGTTCGGGTGTATCATATTAGGCATGATTGGGTGTATTTGAATCATATCTATGGGTGTATTCACAGTTTCTGACACGGTGTATTGTGCAGCCTCTCTCGGTTGTTGATGACGAGCTTGTTCCGAAGGTTGGAATGACCTTTACCACCCTTGAAGATGCCAGAAAATTTTACAGGAACTACGCCAAGGCTGCAGGTTTCTCTACAAGAGTTCGGTGCACAAATAGGAAGGGAAACGAGATTAAGAATCAACTGATTACATGTAGCAGAGAGGGAAAATGGAAATCTAAAATATTTCCGACCGAGAAGACCAATCCGACAGTCGGTTTAAACTGTCCTGCAAGAATTTATATACACACATTGAAGGATGTCGGTGCTTGGATCATTTCAAAGGTTGTGCTCGATCATTCACACCCCTGCTGTCCAAGCAAAGCAGAGATGCTCAAACAGCACAGGGAACTAAGCATGTCCATTCGTCGTACAATTGAGAATAACGAGGAGGCCGGTATCAGACCAAGCAAAACATACCAATCATTTGTTGCGGCTGCCGGGGGTCACCGTGAGTTAAATTTTATCAAAAAGGATGTGAGGAATTATATTACCAGGGAAGTGCGGAATGTTTCCGAACAAGAAGATGCAAAGGAATTCGGGAAATATTTGTTAAGAATGAAAGAGAAGAATCAGAATTTCTTTTTTGAGCTCCAACTCGAAGAGGATCAATCGATTAAGCTAGCTTTTTGGGCCGATGCAAGAAGCAGAGCTGCCTTTGAGTATTTCGGAGACGTCATTTCATTCGACACCACCTACAATATAAACAGGTAACAAACTGCCCCTGTTTATGATGCTAAATTAATGTAATTTTACGAATCCGCAGCAGAGGTGTATATTGGCTGTTCCATTGGGTGTATACGAAGCATTTGTTGGGGTGTACCTAATGATTTTGCATTCTGGACTATGGTAATTTGTTTCAGGTATAATTTGGTCTGTGGTTCTTTTGTCGGGGTGAATCACCACGGTCAGTCAACACTTCTCGGATGCTCTTTGATGAAGAACGAAGAAATTGATTCATTCAAATGGTTATTTCAATGCTGGCTTCGTTGCATGGGAGGAAACGCTCCGAAATGGTTTCTCACCGATCAGTGCGCATCAATGAAAAGGGCTTTAGAGGCCTGTATGCCAACGACAATTCACCGTTGGTGTATTTGGCACATCATGAAGAAGATTCCAAGCAAATTAAACGGGTACAAGGGACATGCCGATATTGAACAAGAAATGAGCCAAGTTGTTTGGAACTCTCAGAGCAAAGACTCATTCGATAGGAATTGGAATGATTTTCTGCTGAATTTTGGTCTTGCGGACAACAAGTGGCTTTCAGGTAATGTCTTTTTAAAATCTGCAGCAGAGGTGTATATTGCATGTTCTCTCGGGTGTATTTATAGTTTGTGTTTGGGTGTATTATGCAGATCTGTACGAAGACCGTCACATATGGGTTCCTATCTATCTGGATCACCACTTCTGGGCAGGGATGAGAAGCACACAAAGGAGCGAAAGCATGCATTCATTTTTTAACAAGTATATCACCCGGAACAGCTCGCTTATTCAGTTCGTCAAACAATACGATAATTGCCTCGGAAGCAGGGAGCAAGCAGAGAGAGAATCAGATGCTGCAGATTTT
>NC_029794.2:15375394-15378651 GCF_000816755.2 Arachis ipaensis | reverse complement strand
GAATTCCGCTCTAGGCTATTCAGTATACGAAGTCGGAGAACAAGTTTTCAGCTCAATATTCAACAAGTTCGTGGTTACTTACGACTCGGTTGCAGCCGAGGTAAAATGCCATTGCTTATTATTCGAGTCGAGAGGGATACTGTGTCGTCACGCACTAAGCGTGTTAAGCTTCGAACAAGTAAGCCAAGTGTCACCTAGATATATACTGGAACGATGGAGCAAGAAGGTAAAGAGGCGACACACACACATCATGAGCAGCCACGACGAGCCACTGATGGAGCCAAGAAGCAAGAGGTTCGACCAATTGGTTTTTCGTTCGCAAAATATTTGCGAATTTGCCTCCGAATCGGATGAGCTGACTGCAATTCTGCACCGTGTGTACGATAACGTCATGGCCGAGATGGAATCATTAAAAGCCAAAAGGAAGGGGACATCTTCTTTATCCCACGAAGACGCCAACTTGGAATCCGTTAACGAGCTTCAAAGCCCGCCAAGGATTCAAACAAGAGGACGTCCAAAAAATAGGCTAGGTTCAAAGCTGGAGAAACAAATCGCAAATGCCACAGAGAAGAAGAAGACGAAAGTTTTAAGCGAGGTAAAAGTAATGTTCTTTAAATTTGTGGCGATTGAGTTTATTTTTCTCGTTAATAGTTTAGCTAATGTGTGAGTGTTATATTCAGATAAACCTGTTTGATGCTGCATCAGCGGTGCATTCAAATTCCAGCCAATATCAAGGACACGTTATGAATTATCAGTTCAAGGTACCAGCAGCGGGCGATAACTCTTTGGGTGTATAGTTTTATAGAATATGGGTGTAATAGCACTGTTCTTTTGGGTGTATCGTTGTTCATTGACAATTTACATATAGATACATATATAGATACATATAGAACAAAAGCTGTAAAAATTTGCAGGTTATGGGTGTATATTTGATTTGATGTTTTTCTTCATATTTTAGTACATGTAATTCATACATTTTGAATACAGCACATACAGTTTGGGTGTATATTTTATGCAATCTTGGGTGTATTATTAGACTTGCGTTGGGTGTAACAGTTTATAATTTGTGTTTATATATGCCTTGATTTTTTCCTTCATATTTTACCACCTGTAATACAGCTTTTGAATACAGCACAGACAGTTTAACAGTACAGATAGTTTAACTATGAAAAAAAATATACATGGAATAGAAGTTGTTGATAAATGGCAAATATTTACATCATTTGTTCAATTTACAAACTACCCAGCAGTTGGATTACGCAGTTTCTATATCAGCAGAATTTATTTGACAAAACGGACTCAATAATACAGAGGATGGCTTCGACAGCCTTATAGCACTACTCTCTCTAATTGCCCGATCTCTCTGTTTATTCATCTCACTGAACAGTATCCGGGAAGCATACTCCACTCTATAGTGGTCCACCTCCTCCTACAATTAAAAAGTATATTCTGTTTAAACAGCAATATTAATTCAGTAAAGTAATACAGAGTTATATAGTTCTAAAGACAGTTATCTGTGGCCAATTATCCCATTCATACTTCCCCTTTTTAATGTTTTTCGGCTCAATTAACTCAAGCCACTTCATAACGTAGATAGCGCAGTCATAGCTGAAAACGAAGAAAATAAATTACAAATCTCATTTACGAAAGTTTAATGTTCAGAGTCACAAATTTATACCTTATTTTTTGGCCTGATATTTTAACATATGATGCTTTAATTTCCTTCTCCTTCTCGACTTTCTGAAGAGGTTCCCCGCCGGCATATGCTCTCAATCTTGAAAATACATATCCCTTTGATGAGCGGATATTTTATACGCTTTTTGGGGTTAATTTCATATAGTTTTAAGTATATTTTAGTTAGTTTTTATTATTTATTTGGCATATAAGTAAATAAGCGTACTAACAAATTTAGCAAACGAAAACTTACATATGGATGCGAAGTTAATTTTTTTCTATCTATGAAGGGAATAAAACTCGGGTAGTCTTCCACCCTGAATTCCTTATTCGTTTTCAGTGATATGAATTCCCCATCTGGGTGATCCGAAAGTGCCATGCTCTGCAAGAATTGTGAAACAAGAAGTGAAATAGTGAAAATACACAACTTACACCCAATCGAACGTAAAAAATACACCCAATTCAATACAGAAAATACACCCAAACATCGAAGAAGTAACACTTACCACAATATCGGGGGGGAGACAGTATATTTGTTCTTGAAACCTCTTTTCATTTTTCTGGTTGAGGATGAGGCAGATGGCAGATACAATCTAGAAATATATGCCGAAATCAATTTTACATTAATAAACATTGCAGTTGACTTTGGTGTAAAAACATTAATGTTATTCTAATATTACCTGAGTTTCTATATCACTTTTTGCCTGGAGGGATGCAAGGTGCATTCTCATCAAAATGTATTCACCTTGGGCAACGAGAGTGCACATCTCCTCATACTCGTTAGTATTGCCATCTGCATCTTCCTTCACTCTCGTCCCCCAGATGTAGCACTTTTGTTTCATATCATCCGTAATCTGATATAATCCCCCAAGAGTTCGAAACTTTGCAGAACTTTCTCCCCCAGTCTCCCTCTGAATTTGTGGACTTTTGTTCTTCCCCTTCGCCGCACTACTTGCTATTTTTTGGACCAAATCGTCCAATTGTTCTATCAAATTTGCAGATTCAGGAGATTTTGCCCTTTCTGTCTCCTGCGTTGACGCCCCCTCCTGGCTTGAATCAGTCAATCCAAGGCTGAATGATGGCACCCCTGGATCTGTTTTAGGAACATGGGTTGATGTCCGTGCCATCATCAACAGGGCAGCAGCGTCTTCTGCGTCTGGATGACTGCGTCATCATGTATAAGAATAAGAATAAGAATAAGAATATACGGATGATAAGCAAAGAATGATTTTAGTCTGATGAACTTACATTTTAGTTGGAGCTGGGGGAAGCGTGGGTGTGGTCTCTTGAAGTTGTTTGGGGGTTTCAGGAGTGCTGCACAGTTACAAAAAATTAATCACGGCGTAAAAAAAACTAATCAGGAACAATATACACCCAAACTGTTAGCAAATATACACCCAAACTCTAAACAAATATACACTCAATACTATTTCTTACGTTTCTGTAGTCCCTTCAATCTGTAGCATAGGGGTTGGTTCAAAATCTGTCTCAGTGGTTGTTTGGGATGCCGGCACAAAAACCTGAATCGGGACTCTAAACAAGAAGAAAAATGAAAGGTTAACAACGCCTTTGAAAATAATAAG
>NC_029794.2:15368392-15374491 GCF_000816755.2 Arachis ipaensis | reverse complement strand
GCAAAAATCTGAAGGATTGCCACATTTCAACAGTGTGTTATTTTATTTGGCATATAAGTAAAGAAGCGTACTAACAAATTTAGCAAATGAAACTTACATATGGATGCGAAGTTAATTTTTTTCTATCTATGAAGGGAATAAAACTCGGTTAGCCTTCCACTCTGAATTCCTTATTCGTTTTCGGTGATATGAATTCCCCCTCTGGGTGATCCGAAAGTGCCATGCTCTGCAAGAATTGCGAAACAAGAAATGAAATACTGAAAATACACAACTTACACCCAGTGGAACGTAAACATTACACCCAATTCAATACAAAAAATACACCCAAAGTTTGTAGAAGTAACACTTACCACAATATCGGGGGGGGAGACAGTATATTTGTTCTTGAAACCTCTTTTCATTTTTCTGGTTGAGGATGAGGCAGATGGCAGATACAATCTAGAAATATATGCCGAAATCAATTTTACATTAATAAACATTGCAGTTGACTTTAGTGTAAAAACATTAATGTTATTCTAATATTACCTGAGATTCTATATCACTTTTTGCCTGGAGGGATGCAAGGTGCATTCTCATCAAAATGTATTCATCTTGGGCAATGAGAGTGCACATCTCCTCATACTCGTTAGTATTGCCATCTGCGTCTTCCTTCAATCTCATCTCCCAGATGTAGCACTTTTGTTTCATATCATCCGTAATCTGATTTGTTGCCCCAGGAGTTTCAAACTTCCCAGAACTTTCTCCCCCAGTCTCCCTCTGAATTTGTGGACTTTTGTTTTTTCCCTTCGCCGCACTGCTTGCTATTTTTTAGACCAAATCGTCCAATTGTTCTATCAAATTTGCAGCTTCTAGAGATTTTGCCCTTTCTGTCTCCTGCGTTGATGCCCCCTCCTGGCTTGAATCAGTCAATCCAAGGCTGAATGATGGCACCCCTGGATCTGTTTTAGGAACATAGGTTGCTGTTCGTGCCATCATCAACAGGGCAGCAGCGTCTTCTGCGGCTGGATGACTGCGTCATCATGTATAAGAATAAGAATAAGAATATACGGATGATAAGCAAAGATTGATTTTAGTCTGATGAACTTACATTTTAGTTGGAGCAGGGGGAAGCGTGGGTGTGGTTTCTTGAAGTTGTTTGGGGGTTTCAAGAGTGCTGCACAGTTACACAAAATTAATCATGGCGTCAAAAGAAATTAATCAGGAACAATATACACCCAAACTGTTAGCAAATATACACTCAAACTCTAAACAAATATACACCCAATACTATTTCTTACGTTTCTGTAGTCCCTTCAATCTGTAGCATAGGGGTTGGTTCAAAATCTGTCTCAGTGGTTGTTTGGGATGCTGGCACAAAAACCTGAATCGGGACTCTAAACAAGAAGAAAAAAGAAGGGTTAACAACGCTTTTAAAAATAATAAGGTTATAAGGTTTAAATATTCTTGAAAAACTCACATTGCAAGCGCATCCGACGGTGCCTGTTCCCTCACAACCATCACATTCGAATCAGTCGGACTCAACCTAAAATACACCCAAAGAAGGTCAAAAAATACACCCGAATAATTCAAAAAGAAGACAGACTTTGTTTTTTGAGAACTTACATACTTGCAGTTTTTGCTTTTTTTCCCTGCCTTTTTTTTCTTGAATAAAATAATAAAGGGCTTTTTTTTTCTAAAAAAAATATATACATAATTAGAAGTAGAAGGGTAATAGAAGAACAAAAGTAACGGTTATTTGAAAGAGAAATTACATGCTCTGTGACGGCTGGTTTACACTACTCTGTTCTGTGCGTCCTTGAGAGGAAGGATCATCACTTCCCAAGTTCACAGCCGGTATTCTAAAACAGATTTGATGTTATTCAGACAAAATAGGATACAGGTATAAAATACACTCAAATGAATGCACAAGATACAACCAACCGAATGGACAATATACACCCAACACAACAAACTTAATATCCCAACTTAATAAACAACATACACCCAACTTGATCAACACAATACACCGAAATGGTTCCACAAAATACACCCAAATCATGATAACAAAATTTTATTAAATAAAGCTTCTTACGTTTCAGAGGACACATAGCGACCTTCTGTCGATCGCAGGTCAGCTTGGTTCTCCCTGCGAAACAAGAAACAATTATAGGCATACAAAACACACCAAAATCTGAAGTAGACACCCCACCAAGACATACCCCTCTGCAGCAGATTTATCAACGTTTTGCCTTAGCCATTCATCCAGTTCGTCACTTGATATTTCATATCTCTCACTACATTCATAAAAGAAGATGTTAACAAAAATAATTACGATGATAGACGGTAATATAGCTTACGAGGTACTGTACCCATCAAAGTATTGATCTTCTTCAGGAGGTGAATCCTCCACAATAACTTTTTTCTTTTTTGATTGTGTTCTGGGTGGAAAAAAAAAGAGTACCAATCAGAAATAAAAAATTAATTTTATCACAGAATATTATCCAAAGAAGTGCTTACTTTTTTGGTGATGTTTTTGTCTTTTTCTTTTTCTTTTCCTTCTCCACCGGTGATGTTTCTTCGCTCCTATAAGTTAATAAGAGACACTTCAGTTAAGTTAATAAAATCTTTATAATGAAGCCAAAAGAAAGGAGTAATAATTTCAGGACATTACTCATCACTTGATTCAGATTCAGATTCTGAATCAGAATCTGACTTCTCTTGACTCTTCTTTCTTTTTCTAGAATCCATTCTGGAAGGCAAACAAATATTATTTAGAACATACTAAAAAATACACCCAAATGAATGCACAAGACACACCCAGCTTAATAAACTACATACACCCAACGTGATCAACAAAATATACCCAACTCGAAAAAAAAATTACACCCAAGTATGGTACTTACTTTTTCCCCTTTTTGCTGCGGTGTTTTGTTCCTGAATCCTCTGAGTCTTCTTGAGTCTCAGACTCAGAGGTAGAAGTGTCACTGTCAGTAGCTTCTTTCTCTGAAGATGATGTTGAACTCGCCTTCCTTTTTTGTTTTTTTGATTTCTTGTTTTTTTTCTTTTTTTTCTTTTTTTTTTTCATTTTTTCTCTTGCTCTTGTCTCCGCCATCTTCACAATCCCCTGAAACATTAGATATTTTAGCTAGCAGCATTCAGGTAAATAAAACCCCCCCCAGTTTCTCTCCGATATGCCGTCCATCTTAAAAATTGGGGCCAAGTGCACAGGCGATATTTTGTTTATCGTCGTTGACAAAAGGAACGCCATCTGTATATAGAGGATGAATATCCTCTTGAACATCAGGCGTTCCTCTTCGTTGCCAACGCCGATTTCCATCATTTCATCGGTAAGACTTTTGAGGGTCTTACCCTGGAATCTTCTAAAAATTATTTTGTCATCATCAGAAAGTTTCTTATACTCAACTTTCTCAGGAAACAGATCTCTTACAAAAAGAAAAACAACAAAGTATTCAAGTCGGTTCAAATACACCCAATCATCATCTTAAATACACCGAAGCAACAACTTAATATACACCTATATTTTTAAGCTAGTTACCTGTTGCATTGATGCCAAGCGCATGACCTATTGTTTTTGGTGTTATTTGGAAAGAACCATATCCTGTTTTCAGTCTGTTGTCCCCAAGTTTGAAGTTGTTTGCCAGCTCTCTTAATAGTTGGTGATCCACCCTCAGTGGTGGGATGTGCATCAACCCACCGAATCCGAGATCCCTCACAATCGCCTTCTTCTCCTCACTCATGTTTCTGAACTTATCACTTAGGAGATGTGTGGCACACTTAAGGTCTTTTGTTTGTTTTCTTGCTGCCATTTTCTCTGAAATGAAAAATACACGCAAAGACATCAGTACGATACACCCATATATATGAGTCAGATACACCCATTTATAACAGTAAGATACACCCATAGATATGATTCAGATACACTCATTGATAACAGTGAGATACACCCATAGATATGATTCAGATAAATCCATATATATCAGTCAGGTATCACTCAAACATGCTTCAATATCAAATTAATTGAGATATCAGTAAGATACACGCATATATGAGTCAGATACACCCATTGATAACAGTAAGATACACCCACATGTAAGAATCAGATACCCCCATTGATAACAGTGAGATACTCCCATAGATATGACACAGATATAGTATCCATATATATCAGTCAGGTATCACTCAAACATGCTTCAATATCAAATTAATTGAGATATCAGTAAGATACACGCATATATGAGTCAGATACACCCATTGATAACAGTAAGATACACCCACATGTAAGAATCAGATACCCCCATTGATAACAGTGAGATACTCCCATAGATATGATTCAGATATAGTATCCATATATATCAGTCAGATATCACTCAAACATGCTTCAATATCAAGCCACATTACAAGTTCAAGCAGTATACACCCCCCAATCTACGGAATAAACCCCCAAAAATCATTTACCAGAAGATCTAGAACAACAAGAATAACAGGATAACTTAGAACCACAACGTAGAAGAACAGTGTAACAAAGAAGCAAGAGTAACAGTAAACCCTAGAACAACGACGTAGAAGGAAAGCAAAACGTAGTTTGTAATATGAAAAATATACAGGAATCTTAATGAACTTACGTTGAGTATTGTTGCTTTGTTTTCTCTTCAGATTCTTGATGGAGAGTTTGATGGTGTTTTGACGGAGGTTTCGAACAATGACTTGTATATTTTGAACTTTGATTTTCGCTCGAAAATGGAAGGGTTTCCTTGTTTTCGAAGCGTTTTGAGAAGTGGAAGAAGTGGAAGAGTTTGCCATACGTAACCGTTTGAGTGTTGAGCGCGTGAAGGTAACGCTCCATGTAATCTCTCTTGATGTGCGTGACTTGTATTTGGGCTGGGCCAACTTGTAAACTTGTAAGCTTGTATGTGTAGCAAGCCCAAATATATATTAGTGAATTAGTTAGTTACTTAGTCTGTCTTAGTAAACAGAGATAATATATTAGTGTTAGTTTGAATAAACATAAATAGTTAGTTAATTGTATAGTTCCGTGCAATAAACGAAATCTTTTAATTGCATGTTGTTTAGCGAAAACTTGATTTATATGTTAGATATTTTTAATACTTAGTGTGTGTTTGGATTACAGTTTGTAAACGGGAGTTTGCATAAAATTGATTTTACAAACTTAATTTTGATAAAAAGTAAGTTTGTGTTAAAGTGATTTATGTTTGGTAGTTTTTGTATCAAAATTGATTATAGTAAAATAAATGTTGTTTGGCTTATACCTTGAAAAAAATAAAAATAATAAATAATAAAAAAATAGAGCTCATATAAATAGAAATAATAAGAATTTTATAAATAATATAATAACATATATGAAAGATAAAGTTGGTAAAAATAAATAAATGGTTAATATCCATGGCTAAAAGCTCGTTAGGAAAACGCAGAAGCTAAAAATAGTTGCTTCTTGTAAACGTTGGTTTTGGTAGCAAAATCACTTCTGCGTTCATGAAAAAAAATTTGCCAAACCAAAAGTTGAAGCTTTCAAGAAGTCTAAACGTGCTTCTTCTCTTTCAACGAGTTTTCAAACACACCCTTAATACTTATCTAGAAGCTAATTATAATTTCATGTTTGAAAATAATATTATTTGTAGCAGTATTTATGAGATTTAGTATATGAATAATTAATGAATTAATTACGGTAACAATAATATTAGTTATATTTTAATTTATTTATCATATTATTTATCATCCATTTTAATTTCTTCTCTCACTGTAATTTGTTTTCATTCATTTGAAATACGAGTAACGAAAAAGAGAAGAACAGATAAAAAGAAATTGTGAGGACTAGAGACGAAGAAGACTGAGTTGCAACGACTGAACGCTGGTGGGTCATATATATGCATTTAAATCGGACCCAAAGTTTTGTTATATCATTTTTTAAATTTTGTTAGCCCAAAAAACGGAACCAGGGTTTTGTTATATCTTTTAAAAATATTTGAACTCCCACTGCTCGGATGATCTCATTTGGACTTCCACGTTCGAAAAAATAAATTTTCTCCAAGTGTAATCAGACAATTCGATTTTTGGCACTCCAAAATTTTAAAAACTTGCAAT
>NC_029794.2:15366973-15368316 GCF_000816755.2 Arachis ipaensis | reverse complement strand
AAAACAGACGGTTCGTTTTAAATTTGAATCCTCTAAGTTTTGAATTTTTATTTTAAATGGTAAAGTGTAATTTTCTATCATTAAATAATTTTTCGAGTAATTACCCAAATCAGTCCCCGAAGATTTTAGAATCGGACATTTTAGTCCCAAAAAAAATTAATACATAGATTAATCCCCAAGGTTTTACTCCGACAGACAAATTAGTCCCCAGTTCATTTTTTGGCAGAGTAATTACCCAGATCAGTCCCCAAAGATTTTAAAAATGGACATTTTAGTCCCCAAAAAAACTATATAGTACAATATTATTGTGTAATTAATAATAATAATTATTATTTTATTTTATTTTATTTTTGGATGGAGGACTATTATGTTTAACAGAGAGAAATGTTGGGGATTGATTTGTACATTAGTTTTTCTTGGGGACTAAAATGTCCGTTTTTAAAGTCTTTGGAGACTGATCTGGATAATTACTCTGCCGGAAAATGAATTGGGGACTGATTTGTCTGCCGGAGTAAAACCTTGGAATTGATCTGTGTATTAATTTTTCTTGGGGACTAAAATGTCCGATTCTAAAATCCTTGGAGACTGATTTGGGTAATTAATCTAGTTTTTCTCTCATATTTATTTTTAGTTCCATTTATAAAATAAATAGTAAAAAATTACACTTTACTCTCTAAAATAAAATTTAAAATTTAGAAAATCCAAATCCATTCGATTTGTACCACAGCAGATACGCTCAAACTTAAAGATCCGATTTCATTATAAACATTTAAAAAAAAAAAACATTCAACCACACCAATAAAAAATACACACATATCCTAATATCTAAGCATAACTCACACTTTGTTCCAATATCCAAAAAAATCGACCTTAAGACCCACAACTACTACTACAGGTACAAATAATAGTAGTAGTAGTAAATAATTACATTATTCACTAATAATAAATAATTACAATGTTAATATTACATACTATTGATATTTAATAGCATTAATTATTACTATAATATTAATACTAATGTTATTAGTAATTAATAGTAATTAATTCATTATAATATTATTGTTAGTAATAAAAGTCATAAGATTATTAACAATATTAATGTTAATAATATAACTTAATAGAAAAATAATACAATCACTATTTTTTTTAATACTATTTACACAATTTTTCTATTTTATATTTTTTAGTGATATCACAATTCAATTCTTTAAAAATATTTAATCGAACAACTTAATTTTGAACAAATTTTAATCATTAAATTAGCCTATATGATCTTTTATTTTGTTATACAACTTAATTCTCAATTTCAATTTTTGTAAAAAAATAAAATAAAACTGTCTCTA
>NC_029794.2:15360788-15366746 GCF_000816755.2 Arachis ipaensis | reverse complement strand
AAATTGTTTGTTGTAAAAACTAATTTATCAGATATAATATTATTTTAGGAGTTGATTCAACTACTGAAATTTGTTAATGATTAAAATGTTTGACTAATAACTTTTTAAGGATCTAGGGAATTATTCTATATTTTTTTACAAATTTATTCAGATATTCAAAAAATTATTAACAAAAAAGATGACTTATATTATTCAAATTATATATTACTCCAATTGTAAAAAACCTGAAAGTTCTTACAAAAAGCTTGAAAATTTTCGATAGCATGGCTTTAAATTTTTCGTGGGTTCACAAGCCCAATATATGAATCCGGGCCATAAATCACCTTGGGAGCCATGATACTATGCAACTGCACATTACTTAATTAATTAACCTTAACACATTCTTGTTAATGTTATAACTCAAATGATAGTCTCTATATTCACATAAGAGGTCGCAGTTTCGANNNTTCACAACCATTTCAATAAATTTATAATTTATAAAGACATAAAAAAAAATTATAATTTCTAAATTTATAAATATTAAAGTCTTTATAATTCTAAATATGTAATAAACATAATCATTAACTAAGTCTTTTGAAACAAAATAATAAAACTAATATTATAAAAAATAAAACAAATTTTGTCCAAAACATATAATTAAAAGTTTTTACTCAATTAAACATAGAACATAATCCAAATTATAACTTATAACATTTTCAATTATTATCTTCAATTACAACAAAAAAAAGACGACAGGCCCGCCCCGTCGAAACCCACCAAAACCCACGGATTAGGTGAGCTTTTTAATTATGACGGTTTAAATTTTCAGTCTGACCTTGTCTTTTTTAGCAAGTTATGCGCAGAGTTTTGATCTATTTGCCACCCCTAACAAGTACTATTACGGCTCCTGGAGACTCAGATCTTGTCCCTTCTTCATCGGACACTTGTCAAAATCACAAGCTTCCAGAACAAATCTACACATGTAGATTTGTCTTCTCTAATTACACTTAAGAATTGGCCTAAATTTGGACATTATTTTCAACTCAAAGTATTCGTTACCTTGATAATGTTTCTCATATGTGGATTGATTTACATGAATGCTTCCCACAAAGTGACTAGATTTGCATCACATATTTTAAATTAGGACGAATTTTACTCTCTCAAACATGAAACTAGATCTGTAACTCAATACTACACTGATCTCCAAAACCTAACGGGAGAAACTCAGAAATTATATCTATTAAAGCCATGTAGATGTTTTGTCCGTACATATCATGCCGAGGATCGAGTCATGCAGTTCTTGAAGAGTTTGGATGAGTACAGGCCGGAGCTAGGCTCCTTCTCTAAGGGGACCAATAATCACTATTAATATAATATAAACAATAATATATTTACTAAAACAAAATTCACATAATACAAAGTTAAAGTAAATATTGAGTTATTCAAACATCTAATTAATCAACAAATGAATTTAGTTTTGCAAAAAATTTACATGAACTTACCCTCAAATATTAGAATTGTAGTTGTAACGTAGCATCCAGTTTCACTTTCTCTGCAAGATAAATAATTTGCATTAAGACATATCATAACCCATGCAAGCAAACTAGTAAAAATAATAAAGTAATGACAACTTAAATTATGTTAAAGGCTATATAACATACAACTCGTTATGCCGAAAATTGTGATTGGCGCTTTTTTGAAAAATCAAAGTTGTCTATTATAATTTATAAATTATGTACTGAAAGTAGCAGCCACTTTTTCAATATAAATAACTAAATTATCTACAAAGAATCTATTATCCATCTCACTTCGAAGTCTTATTTTTTCATTGTCAAAAATGTTCTTTACATTGTTGCTGATGATATTGAAAGAGTCAAGACAATGTATATCAATCGGTCAACTAATTGATAAGTTATTGATTTTGCCATTTCTTTCAATTTTTAAAATGAGGAGTGCTAGGAGTCAGCAACTTTTGTAATTTATAGCAATCAAGTAGCCATCGATGATATTTTTAATGGTGTGAGATTTCATCAAATGATGTGGAATTATTCATTTTTCTTTTGTTGGTTACATGCTGGCCAGAATTTAATAAAATTGCTGACCCCCTAGATTTTTCCTTTCTAAAATAACTCAAAATGTGTCCCAACTTCCAAGATCTTTGAGAAAATTTGGCACATCAATCCCATAATATTGCGGTTGAGACTTCAAAAGAAGTAATTCATGTTTAAGGAAATTACGAGGATAAAATTTCTTTTGTAAACTTGTATATCTCCTCTATTATGAGGTGTTTACCTAAAACGGTTGAGTGTTTTGAAGTTGGACGTGAGATCTAAATGTCTGGTGGGTTCTTCGACGCCCTTGCGTAGATGGTGGGGGATATATGTAATGGATTTCAGTTAGTAAGAGTTTTAACATGCTTAGATTAAAATTAGATTGGAAAAAGAAACTTGAGTATTGGAGTTTTTGTAGAGTTATAAATACGACGGAGTCATTCCTTGAAAATGACTTTAGATGATCATGGTGATTTTTCCCTTATGGAGTAGAAAGTTAGACCCATGTTTAAAGTGATAACCGAAGTAGAGGGGAAAACATCTAACTTGCTCCCCAAGTCAGGTCGAATACGAGTTGTGGGGACTCGTATCTTAGTCGGCCTGACTTATATGAATAAAGCCCAATAATCTAGACTCACCATTGTTGGGCCGAGCTACTGGATAGTGGCCCAATCTAAGCAAGGCACTATTTAGTCGTGTCTTGATTGGACTGTCTTCAGCCAAGGTATGAAGATCCGCAATATTGAATAATTTGAAATTGTCCATAGCATCCAAAGTAAAACTTAAAGTCAAGAGCTTTATTGATTGGTTATTGAATTTACTTTTTGATTCCTATATTTAAGAATCAATTGTTATAAAGAAAATATATACTCGATAATGATGCTTAATTGTTAAATTTGGTTGAGGAGATTAGCCTCTTTTAAGGATGTACTTTGTATACTAGGAATCTCAATATCATGTTTTTCACAAAGTTGTTTAACATTACGAATTAAACTACACCATCCATTATCTCTTGACTGCTGAAGAAGTAACTTTGATGTTACAACAAGATGCATTGCATTCAAATATCTTGAAATTGTTGTAATGCTTACAATAAACAATAAACAAAATAATTTATTTGAGGGACATTTATTTTTACGGACGAGTATTCTTGGTACATTTTTAAACGTATTAAAGATGTTTTTTCCAATAACAAAATTAGGGGTCATTTTTGTAAGTGTCAAGATATTTACTCTTTTTTTATACAAAATTATGTACAGAACGAGAGGGTCTTGGTTTCAAGGAGGAACATGGGTTCGTTTGAGCGGTCACCTGATGCACTAGTACCTTCCCCTTAAAAGGCAAGTTACTCTCATGTTAAAGCAGAGGAGTTTCACTTTGGCTGTGTGTTATTGTCAACTTTGATGGAGATAGGGTATCGTGGGTCGCATACGTTTCATATGTTATGGGATGCCACTTACCATCTTGGCCATTGGGTAGAATTTATGTAGGTAGCACTAATGTGACACAAGAGCGAGAATTACAGAGCTATCAAGAGAGATGTGGCATAGTTGAAGAACTGAGTGAAAAAACAGTTCTGTTCTCCTATTACCTTAATTTAAGAGTTATTATAGAATTACTTCGTCATTTTACCAATCATTTAGAGTTTACTAAAAGTCTAATTAGGTCTCATCGTTTTGTACTTTGGAATATCTTGGGCTTGGAAAGACTAACGATCAAGATTTGCCAAGTAATGAAGCAAATAAGTTAATATCGATTGAACATTGAAGGGTATCTTCCTATCCTTCCTGCTTCGATCCTAATGGCCATGTCGCAGGGAATAAACTTAGAGGCAGTTGGAGAAGATTAAACTTGGAGGCACTTGGAGCATGTCTTTTTTTTAAGGTTTTCTAGTTGGAGGCACTGATGGTTTTGTCTCTTTAGTAGTGTTGATGAGCCAATTTTAAAGAGCACATTTATCAAAAAGGCTTAAATTTTAACACCCACTTATCTTTTATCTAATCCCATCCTTAACTACCAGGATAGTTCACGCAACATTCAGAAATCAGAAGGTACTCTATTTATCGTCGATATATAACTCATATAAGGATGGATTTGAAAGACAGGTTTTGACTAACATTAGTAACACTAATATATCAGTTCAAAATTTAATCCCCTTAAATTTAATCAAGTAAATTTAATCCCCCTATTATGTCCCTAATCATTTGTATAGTTAATTTCAAAATTTTCCAATTCGCCTTCAACTAAAAAGACGACTTCTTACAAAGCGCAACAGAAGAGTCTGGCCATCCACCAATATATCAGTTTAACATCACAGCCAAAAGATGGGGGAAGGAAAAAAAAAATAGACCATGCCATTTGAAACTCATAAGGACTATTAGCAGCATCATGATGAAAATAAAAAAAGACACTTGGAATCTAAAGATACTAGAACTTTAGCATATATGGGGTTGCATCTATTATGGTTACACACCACAAAAGAAGCAATACCCTTCTTTCTATTCCTTCTTCTTTTGTGAATCTTTCTGTTGTCCCCTCTTTCGGATTCCGAGGCAAAACCGCAGGCGCCAAGCATCAACAATGGACTCAGGCAATGAGTATGCTAAGGCCCAGAGAATGGTGTGAGGCCAGTATGGTGTGCAGCGAGGTTCATAGCCTATCCATCTCACACCAGCTTTGGCATATCCATCAGTTGACGGGACGAAGAATGAAGATCTTCTAATTGATGCCATCTTTGTTGCCACATATAATGGAACCTGCATCAGAAAAATCTCAAATCAGAAATGGAAAAAAATTCACAGGAAAAGATCTTAGCCGTAAAAGCAAACCAACCCATTTCAATATGAGAGTCAACTGAAATATTTCATAAATAAATTAGTTAGGTAGACAGGTTTCCAACTTTTAGAAGTTAACAAGAAAAAAAGGGTGGAGTGAGGGAAAGGAAAAGATGAAAATAACAAAGGCATCCAAGAATATTGAATTGCACTATGCATCAACCTAATAAGATTCGCGATCGTCGACAACGTTTTCCAGTTTCTAAATCCCATTGACGACGGAATCATATGCAACATGTCAATTTCTAAGAGCATAGGACAAAAACAGAGCACCATAGCAACTTCATGTGAATAATAAAGAAATTTATGAAACAAAAATGTTCCAACAGTGGCTAAAATGGTTTAACATTTGCTGCTTTCTTGTCATCTTTTCATAAAACAAGTTCCACACAAGGATCGAATACTAAACAGAATTAATCATAACACAAGATGACATGAAGTCCTCTGCTTGCAGCAAATTTTAATAGCCACAGTTATTTCAACTCAATAAATAAATAACATACAAGTGAAGGAAGTTCTCAGTTTTCTCCATCTATGGTTTATACAAGGAAGAAGTCAAACCATCTTTTGCTTCAATTTTGTACAATAATGAAATTGAATTGAATTCAGTTTAGGCTAAGAACACCACTTTCAAGCAAACAAGAAATCAAAACGTACTAAAAAACAAGAACTCAATACCTGACACTGAACATCAATTCCACTCTTCTTGTACTCCACATACAAAGATCTGGAAAATTGATCAATGTACCTGCACCAAGACAATAAAAAACCTCCTTTTAACCCATATAAGTTAACATATCATACAATACATATAATATTCATATTATGGTAGGACTACTTCTGCAAATGGATTTTTTTCATTTTCTTTTTATTTTACCAATCCATAAGGTTCGATCTCGACTCTCGTCTCTCGAGACCATGCTTAAGGGTTCTCAAACAAGCATTTACTGAAGCAACTATGGTACTAAAATTCCAATCTAGTCAAAGGAAGTTACAAGTTACAAAACCAAATATCACATAAAAAATGTGACAGCATAATAATAATAATAATAATAATAATAATAATAATAATAATAATAATTAAAACACAAAAG
>NC_029794.2:15358925-15360674 GCF_000816755.2 Arachis ipaensis | reverse complement strand
CTTTGGAAGCAGCGTAAACAGCGTAAAGCGGATCCGAAGGTATAACAATGGCGGCACCAGAACCAATATTAACAATGGCACCCTTCTTCCTCTTCAGCATGCCAGGAATAACCGTCTGCGTAACCTTAGTGGTTCCTTCAATGTTAACCCTAATCAAATTCCTCAAAAGCCCCTCATCCACTTCGTGGAAGAATCTAGCGTAAGGGTAAGAAACCCCAACGTTGTTGATAAGAACACCAACGTCCAATCCTTCAATTGCATCTTGGATCCTCCTCATGCCGTCGTCGAGATCGCCGGCGAAGTCGACAACGACGGTTCTGACATCGATTTTGGGGAACTTGGCGGTGATGGCGGCGGAGACATCAGCGAGCTTGTCAGGGCTTCGGCCGACAAGGACGAGGTTGAGGCCGTTACGTGCCAGCTGGAAGGCGAAGGCTTTTCCGATTCCGTCGGTTGGGCCGGTTACTAGGGCCCAGGATCCGTATTTCTTGAGATTCTTAGCGGGCCTGAGGAAGTTGACGTAGGCCCATCTGAGGAAGAGGAAGAGGAAACGGAGGAGGGTGAGGGCGCCGAGGCCGAAAAAGAGTGCGAACCAGAGCGGTTGGGTTTTAAGGCGGTTAAGTATGCAGCACTCCATATTGATGAAATGAAAGTGTTATGTTTTGTTGAGTTGAGTTGAGTTGGATTTTATGGAGAGAGAGGAAGAAGAGTATGCATGTGTATATGGGTAGAGTTAGATGAGCGGAAAACTACCAGAATTAAAGGTGGGGTTGGGTGAGTGATTATTAAATGTTTGGGGTTTTACTGCGGGCAGAGGCAGCTGCGGTATCAATGAATTGTGTGTTGGGAATAAATAGTATGGGGGCGAAGCGGAGTCAACGAGGAGTTTGGGGACAAGGACAACAAACAGCATGCAATAAAGATTGGTTTACACTGGCTAAAAAGGTTGGCTTAAGATCTCTGTATGCGAGGAATAAAAGTATAAAACTCACGTTAACAGCTATTTTATTGTTAAAATTAAAATATGGGTTTTTGCACTTTTTGTAATTTTAAGTTTTTAACGAAAAAAATTATTTTAAAATTCTTATCAAGTATCTTTAAGTGGATTATTATTAAGACATTAAAAATATTCTTATTTCTCATTTAGTATATTCTAATATTTTTTCGTATTTTATTCATTGTTAATTAAGTTCTAAAAGTTTATCTCTAAGTCTAATACTAAAAACCAGGTTCAAGATAGAATATCTAAAGTCCTAAAGACTCGACTTGATGATGATTGAGAATTATTTCAGATTTTAAAAAAGATGTTACACTTTAGAATTATCAAAGAGATAGATGAGCTAAAATGATCTATAAAAGTTTATTTATAATTTTTATTTATTTATGGATTTAAAAAGTTTTTAAAGTTTAATCCAGGATTTAAATCATATATAACAAAATGTATAAAAAATTTTTTTATTAGTCAATAGTTTTATAGTTTGGAACATTATTATCTTCTTAGTATGAAAAGTATTATTTTTTCAACAATGTTGTATATTATTTTTATTAAAATTTGTGGTTTATATATCAAGATATGTTATTGAACAACTCAGTGGTTTTTTTTTTTTATGTTATTGAATAATTATTGATTAAAAATCATATGTATATTATATAAACTATTTAATATTAAGAATAAGGAATCTGGTATTAAACATAACATAACTTTATTATTTTTTCATAATATATTATAATATATATTGTTGAAAATTT
>NC_029794.2:15309285-15358900 GCF_000816755.2 Arachis ipaensis | reverse complement strand
ATTTTTGAAAAATTTAGGTATTTATTTATTTTTATTTTTATTATTTATTTATTTATTTATTTATTTTTTTGTAGTGTAAATGTTACTTTTCAGTTTTCAACAACATTTTTTCTATAAAAAACAGAAGCCGTGGTATAGCACTCTAGCGTCATTGCGGAAGCTGTGGTTTAGAGGTTGTTTTGTTTTGAATTTGATTTGTTTGGTTGGTTTGGTTGGTTTCGTTTTAGATTTTGTTGATTAGATGCCGCAAACTGCTCCTACCTCCCGCACATCTATTCATCTATTTTTTTCANNNAAAATAGATATTATTTTATTTTTTATTTAATTATAAACTAGAAAATTTTAAAGTTTGTCAGATTAACTAAACGATATAATATATTTGTTTAATTTTTAAAATTAGAAACTAATTTATCATTTTTCTTTGTTAAAAATTAATTTATTTCACACAAACATTATTATAGAAAAATTTAGAATATTACTCAAAAAGAGAAAAACACGAAGTTGTACTATTTTATCGAGATAAATTGTAGGTTATATTGAGTTCTTAAATATGGAAGAGATGGACCAGTCTGATACACAATGAATTTTAATGATGATAGAGCAATCAATGAAATATAATTAGAGAATAACTGTATTTGGTGTATACTAAATTTAATAGGAATAAAACACAATTGTTTGAAAACAAGCAATAGTAGCTTAAAAAAATACAAAAAAATTATAAGTAGAGATAAAAATATACCAAAATTTTTAACGTTAAAAACCCCTTCAATATGAAAAACAAAAATTACGGACAACCAAGATTAGAAAAATAACTTCACTATGATTAAGATAGAGTATAAAAGAGTCATAAATTACTGCAGAAAAACAAGAATAAAAAAGATAAAAATATCACAAAAACAGAACTGCTACTACATGACTAATATCTCTAATTATAGACTTTATATTGGAGATCCAAATGTGAAAACGAAGAACTAAGTGTCTGAAACACGTTGTCCAAATTTGAGCTTGATCCATCAGTTAATAAATCTGCAACGACCAATTTACAGAGATAACTTTGTGTGTGTGCGAAAATATTTTCTCTCTTTTCTTCTCTCTAGTGGTTGGTGTTCTCTCTCAAATGAGAATTTTATCTTACAATCCTAACTCACCTCAACCACTTCACTCTCAGCAAAAAGCAACCATGAATTTGGATACTAACATTTGAGATTTTTCTCCACATAGGAAAGGAGCCCAAAAACCCAACAAATCTCCCCCTCACAACTATGTGGAGGTAACCGCCAATGTGGCAATTAAACAACAAGCTTCAAACTTCCACCTTAGTAATGCATTGGTCATCATATTAGAATCTTTCTCATTAATGTCGACCTTTTCAAGTTCTAACAACTCAGCATCCAAAATCTCACGTATCTAATGATACCTCACATCAATATGTTTGGATCGAGAATAAAAGGTAGAATTTTTACCAAGATATATAGCACTGTGACTATCACAAAAGAACACATACCTCTCTTAAGCAAATATGAGTTCCTTCAAAAATTTCTTCATCCAAAGCATCTCTTTTCACGCTTCGATAATGGTAATAAATTCAACCTCTGTAGTAGACAAGTAACACATTTTTGCAATCTAGATTGCTAAGACACAGCTCCACCTGAAAAATTGATCAAGAGGGTTGAAATGGACCTTCTAAAATTAATATCTCCTGCTATGTCTGAATTAGTATAACCAACTAGAATAGATTTCTCACTTTCATAACACAACTTCATGCTAGAAGTACCACAAAGATATCTCATTATCCATTTTATAGTATTTCAATGCTATCTTCCTGGGATTGAAACAAAATGGCTAACACAATCAATAGCATGAGCTATATTCGGTCTTGTGCACACCATAGCATACATTAAACTACTCACGGCTGATGCATATGGAACTTTTTTCGTATTTTCATCTCTTCTTCAGTTGATGGATTTTTCTTGCAACTCAATTTGAAGTGTGTAGCAAGAGGAGTACTAACAACCTTTGCTTTCTCCATTTGGAACCTGTGCAACATCGTCTCTATGCATTTCTCCTGTGACAACCAAAGTTTTTTCTCCTTTCATCATGCTTGATTCTTATACCAAGAATCTTCTTTGCTGATCCAATGTCCTTCATTACAAATGACATTGCAAGTTGCTTCTTCAACATGTCAATCCTAGAAATATTTTGACAAACAATATGTATTTTATCAATATATATCAAAAGGATAATAAAATCATTACTAGCAAACTATTTAACAAATATACAATTATCAGAAATAGTCTTTTTGTAGCCTTATTCTGCCATAACAGACTTAAACTTCTTGTACCATTGTCTCGGAGCTTGCTTCAAACCATATACACTCTTCTTTAGTTTGCAAACATGATCCTTTTTTCCTTTTACCATGAAACCTTCAAGTTATTCCATGTAAATTTTATTCTTAAGATCACCATGAAGGAAAGTAGTTTTCACATCTACCTACTCTATCTCTAAATCAAGACTTGTAACCAGACTAAAAAAAGTTCTAATAGAAGATCTTCTCACAACTAGTTAAAATATTTCATTATAGTCAATTTTCTTTTCTGTCTGTAGCCTTTGACCACCATTCTAGCCTTGTACCTTGGAGACTGAATTTTTTTTCATGCTTCAACCTACAAATCCACCTGTTCTGCAAAGCTTTCTTCCCTTTTGGCAACTTCACAAGCTCAAATATTTGATTATATACAAGAATTTCATTTCATCTTGCATTGCATCAAACCATTTCTTATTGTCATTACCTTCCATAGCTTACTCATAACATTTAGGTTCTCCCCTAATGACAAGTCATCTTAGGTTAGTTTCACAAGCCTATTTCATTAATTTTTATTTGGTTTTCATGCATTTTTAGGCAAAAAATAAGTGTTTGAGTGAGAATTTCATGCTTGTCTTGATTCATCAAACATTGGTAATTTTATGCATTTTTATTAGATTTCTAGCAAGATTTAGTTGATAATATGAATGATGGAAGATTTGATGATTATGCCAAGGCTTTGATGTATCTATTTGGTTGATCATAGGTGAAAAGATGAAGGAAAAAAAGCAGAAAGTACAAAATAAGCTCAAAGGAAGAATTCTGGACATATTTTTGAAGTTTGAGCACGCTTGGAGTCTTAGGCTACGCTTTTAAGCGTGGCCCATGATTTAAACAAAGAAAAGGCTCTTGGCGTGAAAACGCTACGACGCGCATGCGTACAGGGCGCGCACGCGTCGGGAAAGAAATTTTGAAGACCCACGCGTACGCGTGGAAGTAATTAGCGCTCATTTGCAAAGAAAGCGCTACGTTGCATGAGTGAGCGTTTTCAAGCAAAATTTGAATTGGGAATGGAAGTTCATCTATCGACGCGTACGCGTGCATAACGCGTACGCGTGGGTGTGACTTATCTGAAGAAGGACGCGCAAGCGTGGGCTGAGCGGCAGCGTGTGAAGTGGCATTTCAGAAGACCATACGTTCGCGTAGGTGATGCGTACGCATGGGACAGCGTTGTCAAAGCGAGCGCTACATTCACAAAGTGAACGCTGATATGGACGCGCACGCGTATAGCACGCGTACGCGTCACAAGCTCAAAATCTGAAGGTCACGCGTACGCGTAAGTGACGCGTACGCGTCGATAGGCGAAAACGCAAAAGCACGCATAGGCGTGCAGGACGCGTACGCATGGGTAAATGAACACTGCACTCAATTTGAAAATGCTCCGTTCTCCTTGAAGTGCAACTCTGCCTCAATTAATCTGATTCAAAGCCCATCGAAAATTAAAAGCAAGCAGAGCCCATTGATATCACTCAAAGGCACAAGAAATAGTTAGAATAGGAATTTCATTTGAGTTGTAATTTGTTTTCAATTTTAATTTCATTTGTAATTTAGAAATGCCTATAAAAAGGCTTTAGTTCTGTTAGGAAAGTAGAGCGCTGGAGTAGGCTGCAGTAGTAGTAGGCAGTAGTAGGAGTAGGAGTAGGAGTAGGAGTAGAATAGAAGGCTCTCTTGAAACACTTTTATTTTTCTGCACTTTCTACATTTCAGTGTTGAATTCAATTTGGCTTATGCAAATTTCAGTTTCTGATAAGTTTCTTCTGTAAATTTACTTTCTACAACTTTACATTTGAGTTTGCTGTGATCTGAATTTACTTTTCATGCAATTTAAATCTTCTGCAATTGTTCTGAGTTCTGATTTACTGCTTTAATTTTCCTGCACCCAATTCCCTTTACATTTGATGCAATTTATTTTTCTTGCTCTTTAAGCTTCTGATGATTTACATTCTGCACTTTAAATTCACTGCAATTTACTTTCTGCTGCTTCAATTTCACCCAATTCACCACTATTAGCTTGACTAGACTAATCACCTCACTAAAGTTGCTTGATCCATCAATCCCTGTGGGATCGACCTCACTCTTGTGAGTTATTACTACTTGATGTGACCTGGTACACTTGCCGGTGAGTTTGTGTGAAATCAATTTTCCCTCATCATTCCCCATCAGTCAAAGTCACATACCTATTAGTAAATGTCACATACTCATTAGGAGGATACCTCATTGAAGGTCATCACTCTCTAGTAGACCTCCTAGGATGGAAACATGGTGGATTTTCAGGTAACTCAGGTTGATTGTCGACATCATCATCAACTGAAGCCTCAAGTGGATCTCTCATCTGCTGATCATCAGGAACTAAATGCTCATTTTGCTGCATATGATCCTGAGCTTGATTCCTACAAGTTCTGGTGAAGGAGGTGGTTGAACTGGATCTACATCAGTCAAATCACAATTCTTTTGTGATGGATTATTCTTTATCTTATCAATGTTCTTAATGGTATGGTCTTCAATAAACTCCATATACGACTTCTTACAAGCTTCTTTTCAACTGAATCATAAAGCTTATAACCAAACTCATCCTGACCAAACCCAATAAAAATGAACTGCCTTATTTTCACATCTAACATGGACTTCTCATCCTTTTAAATAATGAGCAAATACTTTGCATCCAAAGACTCTCAAGTGATCATACGTGACATCTTTCCAAGACCAAAAATAATTTGAAACATTATTGTCCAAAGCAATTGTAGGACACAAATTAATCACATTAGTCGCTGTAAGTAATACTTCACCCTAAAAGACTTTAGATAGCTTAGTTTCAGTAAGCATACACCTAATTTTTTCAATCAGTATTCTATTCATCGTTTTTGCTAAACTGTTCAACTCAGATGTTTTAAGAGGTGTTCTTTCATGCCTAATGTCTTGCTGCTTGCAATACTCATCAAATGGTACACAATACTCACCACCATTGTTAGTGTGAATACATTTAAGCTTTTCATCTATCTACTTCTCAACCAAAGCTTGAAATTGTTTGAACTTTTTCAAAGCATGGTTCTTTGTCTTCAAAGCATAAGTCCAAAGTTTTCTTAAATGATCATCAATAAAAGTAATAAAGTAAACAACTCCACTAAAAGACTATACCTTCAAAGGACCACAAATATCAGAGTGCATAAATTCTAAGAAGTTTGATTTTCTTGAAGGTTGATGCTTCTTGAAGAATAATCTTCTTTGTTTGCCAACCATGAAATGAGAACATTTCTCCAACTTTGCATTCTTCAAACTGGAAAGAACATCCTTTCGAGCCAAACAATTAAGTTCTTTTTCACTAATATGACCAAGTCTTCTATGCCACAAGATACAAACTTTTTTATTTTCAATCGCATACACACTACTTTTTGCAATCATGGCATGCATCCTATACAAATTTGAAGTACCTTTTTTTTCAAGCTACCACCAAGTTGTCTGCTTCCATTGTCCAAAGCCGAAAGTATTTATAAAGCCTTCATTATCAAATTTTTTAACTGAAACCAAATTCAAGTGAATATCTGGAGCATGTCTAACATCTTTGAGTAGCAACTTCATTCTCATATTAGTCTCAAGACAAATATCTCCTATACTGATCACGTTGGCCAAGCCATCATTATCCATCTTAAGCACTCTAAAATTTTCTGGAGTATAAGAAGTGAACAACTCCTTCTTTGATATAACATGTATTAAGGCACTACTGTCAATTACCTATCTAAACACATCATCAGAAACAAGATTGATCTTATTCTCATAATCAACAATGTCAATAATAAGATCATCTGAATAGTAGATACACGATTATTACCACCATCTTTCTTCTTTTCTTGCTTACTTTTGTTCTCCTTTTTTCAAACAAAATAATATTTTAGACGTGACCCATTTTATGACAGTAATGACACTCAACATTTTTGTATCTTGACTTGGATTTACTCCTGCTTTTACCTCTATTCTTTTGACCTTTGCTCTAATTTCTCCCTCTGTTTTCAGTGAATAACATTTCATATTGTGACAAAAAAATTTGCGTCTTTCTTCTCATCTCTTCATTTAAAATGTTATCTTTAACAAGTTGCATAATCACTTTACCATTTGGAGCAAAATTAGAAAGAGATATACGAAATATCTCCCAAAAATCCGGTAGAGTATTTAGCATGGTTCTGAAAATCAAATCAGACCGGTCGATTCAACTGGGTTAATCAAGAACCGGCCTCCTAGCTGGATCAGTTGAAGTAAAAAACTGCGTAACAAAAAGATAGTAAAAAAACTGGTCGAATCGGTGGTTAACTGGTGAACCATTTGAATCAGACAAATTTTTTTTTTACGGTTTTTAGTTCAGCCCTAACTACTAGATGATGTCGTTTTAGGAGTGTTTTTTTTTTAAATATATAAATGAACAGATTCCCCGCTCTCTCTCTCTCTCTCTCAACCAATAATAACCTAACCCTAAACCCATTTAACCTTAGAAATCAGAAGCAGGAAAGTCCCAAATTCAAACTTCAGTAGCAGTAGCTAATGGTAGCGCTCAGCATCCTTATCATCGCCGAACTCTTCTCCTCGGCTAGAGGGTGTCGCCGTCGCCTCTGGAAGTCGGCGCTCTTCTCGATCCTCTCATCTCCTTACATCGCGTGATAGACTGATCGGAGGTCTTGGCGTCGCCATCGCCATCGCAAATAGCTGCTCGGTCGCGAACGGTTTCTCGATCCCCTTCAAGCGCATCCTTTCTCTTTGTGGAATCACTTCTCAGAGCCTTGTCGTCGCGAACTGATCCTCTTTCGAGTTTACTCTCTATTCGAGCTCACTATGTTACTGTCCTTTCACATTTGTGTCTCTGGTAAGCCACTACTTCTTTAGTTTTAATTCCTAAGATTCTGAGCTAAGTTTGTGTACTAGATTCTAAGTTGGGATTATGTTTTGAGTTGGGGTTATTGAATGCTGAGTTTGGATTCTTTGTTTAATTTTTTTATTTTTAGATTCTTTATTTTTAGATTCTAAATTTTTTTTATTACTGATTACTTAACTAGAAGTCTTTGTTAACATTTCTTTTTATAAGTTTGTATTTTTCATGGTGTAAGTTCATTGCTGTTCATTAATGTAAAGTTAATCTCTATGTATAAGTTTTGTATAAGTTGATTAATAGAATATATTGTTGAATTTTGTTTTTGATTCTAAATTTTTATCTGCTGTAATGAGTATTAATATCTTTTTATTGATTATTTTATTAAACCTTAGGAGTTAATTAAAAAAATTTTATTTTGTGAATTTTTAATGATAAATTATGAACAAGCTATTATGTAAAATTGTAAAATTTTAAATTATATTAGTTTTGAAATTGTTGAATTTATATATTTAAAATTATATATTAAATTTTTAATAATTTTATTTAATATTTAACTAAACCGATTGAACTCCGGTTGAATTTCGATTGGACCACTAAACCGTTGAACTAGTCACCTTACTAATTTATTGATCGGTTCGGTTCTTACAACCTTGGTATTTAGCAATCACAATTCTTGAACCTCATCTTCAAACTTAATTCTCAAGCTTGACAACTGATCAAGAACCCCTTGAAATTTATTCAAGTGATCTAATACTAGTAACTGATTCATTGTATCTCAAAATTCATCAACATATTCAACAAGTACAATTTATTATTGCCGGACTTGGAAGCATATGATATGAGGATTCAATTTGATTCCATAAAGTCCTAGCATGAGTCTCATTAGCAATATGATTATAAATATTATCATTCACCCATCGCCTAATAAAATCACAAACTTGATGTTCAAACTCACATTTTTCATCTGTTTTAGACTCTGGTTTTAGTGTAGCAAGCACTCATAGATTTTTTATAAACAACAAATCTTTCATTTTATTTTTTCATAGATGGTAATTAATACCATTCAAACTTATCATCCTAATAGAATTATTTGCCTCCATCTTGCAAACAAGTTATAACCAAATCTTTAAAATTGAGCTTTGATATCAAATTATAGAAAAAAATATACAATACTCTACTTGCAAGAATTAAAGAAAAAATAACAACCACTCATAAATAAATAACAGTAGCAATAATACACCAATTGCAGCGAAAAAAGCACAAAAAAATATTAGAAATAGAGACAAGAACACACCAAGATTTTTTAACATGAAAAACCTCTTCAACGTGAGAAGTAAAAATCACGAGTCACCAAGACCAGAAAATTTGTTTCACTATGATAAAAATAGAGTACAAAGGAGTCACAAATCTCTGCACAAAACATGCATACGACAAGCCAAATAATCCAAGCATCAAAGCTTATAAAAACAAGAACCAAGAAGATAAAATACCACAAAAATATAGTCGTTATTGTGTGGCCAATATCTCCAACTATAGACCTCTTATTGAAGATCCGAACAGTAAAAATAAAGAACTAGGTATTTAGAACACACTGTCCAAATTTGAGCTCGACCCAACGGTTAACAAATCTACAACAACTCATTTATAAAGACAACTTTGTGTATATGCGAAAATACTTTCTCTTTTCTCTTTTCTTCTCTCTAGTGTTTGATGTTCTCTCTCAAATGAGACCACTCTCTTACAGCAAAGAGCAACTAAGAATTTACATACCAATACACTACAACACACGCGGTGGTTCCCTGCGCCGAATTTCCTGCGGTTTCACAAGACGCAGCAACTAAGGGTGGATTGCTGCGATTCATCTCCAAATTAGCCTTCCGACACCAATTCCTTCTGCTTTTGCATCGAACCCACCAAGCCCGCTGCTAACCCCAACCGATTTTCTAACCCAACCGCGCCTCATTATACCCAAAATCAAGTATCTTAGAAACCCGCCAAAGGAGAAAGCAGAGCGCGCGAAACTCTTCCCTAATCTACCGTGGCCCAATCTGTGACCGTGGAGTCTCGTGCATGTCCATCCAGCCCTCTCCCTCCTGCCGTCGACCCTGTCCGGAATCAGATCCGCAGTTCAGCTCTTCATCGCGCGAACACATAAGGGGCAGAGGCACGAAACACATCTCCCCGCGCCCATCCTTGCTGCCGTTCAAACAAAGAACACAACTACAGGCTGAATCTTGCTTCTCGTTGCCGGTGGATCCATCGTCGACCAGCATCGTGGTTTACAATTCTGGTATGTAGAAAACCCCTCTTTTCTTGTAAGGTTCTAGTTTGTTCTTTGCTTGTTAGCTCTGTCTCGCATATGAATTGTTAATGTTAATGAGGTTGTATGAGCCCTAAAACTAGAAGTAGATAATTTCTATCAATTATATCTACAATTATAGTCCAAAATAATGAATCCTGTTATCAAATATCAATGAAATAACAGATTGGTTTGAATTTGAGTATATACTCTATCGATTCGAAGCTCATTTAGTGGGACTAATTAAGAACTTTACACAAATTAGCAAGGGTCTAGTTTTAGAGATGTGGTGCTATGGAGTTCAATCATTGGGAGCTATGCGCAAAGAGGGGATGGCTACAAAGCCTTAAAGCTATTTAACAAGATGCTGGGCGAGGAAACTGAACCAAATCATGTTACTTTGCTCGAAGTAATCTCTGCCTGCACAAACTTATCTTCACTGAAACATGGTTGTTCATTCCATGGCTATGTCCTCAAATTTGGGTTTAGTTCACACATCTCTGTAGGAAATGCACTTATAAATATGTATGCCAAATGTGGTTGTCTGGATGGCTCAATTAAGATATTCTTAGAAATGCCAAATAGAGACTCTGTTTCATGGAGCACTTTGATCAGTGCCTACGGTCTTCATGGATGTGGTGAACAAGCATTGCAACTTTTTCATGAAATGCAAGAGAGAGGAGTGAAGTCAGACGCAATTACCTTACTCGCTGTATTATCTGCTTGTAATCATGCCGGTCTTGTAACTGAGGCGCAGCTGGTATTCAAACAAGCGAGTGCAGATTGTAAAATTCAATTAATCTTAGAGCACTATGCATGCCTTATTGATCTTCTTGGAAGGTCAGGCAAGCTTGAAGATGCAATGGAAACACTGAGAACCATGCCCATGGAACCAAGTGCAAGAATGTGGAGCTCTCTGGTATCCTCTTGTAAGCTTCATGGAAGATTGGACATTGCAGAAATACTAGTCCCACAGCTTATAAGATCAGAACCAAATAATGCTGCTAACTATGCATTGCTGAATATGATTTATGCCGAGCATGGTCATTGGCTTGGTGTAGAAAAAGTCAGGGAAATAATGAAACTGCAGAAGGTTAAGAAGATTAATGGGCTCAGCAGAATTGAGGCAGTAGATGAGAGGTTATAGCATAAAATAATCTTGTTATTATTGCTTTTTTGTTTTTTTTTGTACAAGCGCAGTAAAGTTCATATAATTATAGATAATCTTGTTAATTCATAATTATGTCCTGGTTACTGTATAATGTATTTTGCTCAGTAAAAGTGTTTAGCCATTGAAATTAACAATTTGACAAAATGGCCATTTATAAATCTAGTTCAAAACTTCATAGAGTATCAAGCATTAAAACAGAAAATTTTAAGTGAAGAAAAGCAAGAGTAATTAATAAGTTGAGAAGGTTCTTTCCTATAATTGGTTGTGACATCAAATCAGCCTACTTGATGTATGTATTGCGTGTTCATTCAGAGAATCACTAATAACATTGTCACGGTTGCAACTACTCTTAGAATCACATTGTCTATTATCTTATGCAGTGTCTTGTTCTCTTGCATATTTGAAACTACAAACTCAAGAAAGTGAACTTCTATTCCAACCATTTTTATATGTCTTCCAATTCCAAACTCGTGCATTAACAAACATAGAACCAACCCCCATTTAATTTGCAATCTAAAAGTGAATCATACATGCAGTACAATATTATGATTTTGTATAATTTCTAAGGTGATTTTACTCTCTTTCCGCCACTTCAATATATTGTTCTGTTTCTATAGAATTTCCCTTCCTTATTTCTTTTAATTAGAAAACCTCACATGATTTATTATAATACGTGTCACCTAAACCTTCAACATTATGGTGTGATCAAAGAATGAGTAATTATTTAATAGAGAATTAAATCATGGGGTGATAGTGAAGATCAGATGTATAAGTTGCTGTCAATTTAATTAAGATGTTGGTCGAATGCCATTAATGTGTATTTATTTTTTTATTCATTCTAATGATTGACTTGGTCATATAAGAGTTTGTCTCATGGTGGTGGTGGTTAACACTGGCCATGTCAGATTGCATGAACGTCGAGACTGGCATGGCTGGATGAGCAGCAGCTGCATATTTAATGGAATGGTAAAGATTAGACCAATAAGAAACACTGGCTGGTTAATAAGTTATTGCAAATCAAGATTCAGGAAGCAAGAATTCTGTTTAGTGTTAACATAACAAAAGTTAATCACAATATAAACTGAGATTGGTAAATGGAGAAGCTCACCAAATGAAGTGAAGATAAAGTTTCAGTTCTAAAGTTTGATATGTGTAGGACTGTTATCTTTGCAAAGAACTCAAGTAATATATTATGCCAACTTGTCATGTTTACCAAGGTATCTAATTCCGCATTTGGTATAAAAAGGTCAAGACTGTTGAAGAACGATTCAAAGCTTCTGTTGAGGACCGAAGAGAACACTTGGAATCCCTCCTGCGTGAGTGCACGAAAGAGGACGCAGGTACATTATTAATAGAAAATTACATCATTTTCTTCCCCTGCCTCATACTTCCTGATTCATCTGATAATAAATTGGCTTTAGGATTTCCACTTTCTATGTTGTACTATAGCTTGGTTTGCTTATTGGGAATGAATAGAAATCCTAGCAATGTGTGATTGCGTCATGTCAATCATCAACTCTCCTAAAGTCTGATTCTTGGCAATATTCTTTGATTGTACATGTATTTATGTTTATCTTGGCTGGTGATTATTCTTATCCAACGGAACTTCTTATGCTGTTAATAAGTTACACTCTGTAACATTCAGCTAGCTTAGTGGTTTATATTTAGTTTTATTTATTTATAATCAAGCAGTGTGAGTTGTGTTGAGGATAGATATATGATTTTCCAACTATGCCGTGAAGTTAACTTACTATATATTAACTTATATTTCATAATAGAGAAGTTTAATTAGCAAGGGTGTATTCCTGAACATCTAATAAACAAGGATACCGCAATATGAAAAGGCAATATGGAAGATGGGAAACAATGGCTGGAAGTTAATACTAACTATTTTAAATTGTTTAGACTAGCTAATGACGTTTCAGGAAGACGATAGTGCAGTATTTTTTTGTTCAATTTTTTCTGTTATTTATATTTTTTGTTTTTTGTATTTTTACACTCTAACTTCTGTTCCCCCCCTCCTTCTCTTTTTTTTTTTATAAAGGAAGCTCTTCTTTTCCATTTCAATTTTTCGCTTTGGAACCAGAAATTCTTTCTTCCAGTACTTTTTTACCAGTGCAGAATTAGAACATGAGTAAGCAACCTTCCATCTACCATTTATATGCTATCTATTATCCCGAATACAAGTACCTTTATCTCTGTTTCATTCCCAAGTTATGCTCCCATTCTCTCTATGGGATTACTTATTGAATTAAAATATGGTGTTACTCTCCCATTAAATAACTGTGATAAATTTAATTTATGCCTTCGGATTACTTATCATTCGTTTATACGATATCGTTAAAGTAGATATAGACAAGAGTTGGATCTCGAAGCCTCGAGGTAGTATCGATTATAGGGCTGGCTTGGACAAATTTTTGGACTTCGCATTTGCGAATGCATCATCCGATGGGATGATACATTGTCCATGTCCTTCGTGTGGGTTTCGGATTTTCCAATCTAGAGAGGATGCCTACGATCATCTGCTGTTAAGACCGTTTCCTGCTAAGTATACCTTTTGGTTACATCACGGCGAGAGACGCGTAGGAGAGAGATCTACTGAGACACAAGAAGCTGACCCGGATAGCGTCTGCCAAGATCCAATGCGCGACATGCTTCATGAGGCATTCAACCTGCCAGGTTTCATTCCCAATGAAGAAGAATCAGGCAACATGGATTCTGGAGGGGACGCCGAAGAGTTGCCGTATCTGTACAGTGAACCTAGTCAAGCGGCCCGTAATTTTGATGAGCTGCTTCAGGATGGAGAGCAGGAGTTGTATCCGGGATGCACAAAATTCTCAAAGCTGGCATTCTTGGTGAGGCTATACCATATAAAGTGCCTGTGCGGAGTGAGCGACAAGGCTTTCGGAATGATACTAGAGCTACTAGGTGAGGCCTTTGAGCATGCAAAGATTCCGGCCTCACTCCACGATGCGAAGAGGACCATACGAAAGCTCGGCATTGCGTACAAGAAGATAGATGCATGTCCGAATGACTGCATGCTATATCAAGGCAGCGACCAAGAACTATCTAGGTGCAAGGAATGTGGGACGTCGAGGTGGAAGCAAAAGACTAGGAGGAATTCCATTGTCTGGATCAATGTAGTTGTTAAGAAGAATAGGAAGCCCCAGGCGGCGAAGGTTCTTCGTTACTTTCCCCTTATTCCACGACTGCAGCGGATGTTCATGTCTAGTAAGACATCGACTGACATGTTGTGGCATAAGAAAGGTTCTAACTCAGATGGTTTTTTGAGACATCCAAGGGACGGAGAGGCATGGAAGGCATTTGATAGAAGATATACTGACTTCAGTGGTGATCCGCGCAACGTTCGCTTAGCCTTGGCTAGCGATGGCTTCAACCCCTTCGGAAATCTCAGCTCAAGGTACTCGATCTGGCCCGTGATCCTGATCCCCTACAACCTACCCCCATGAATTTGTATGAAACCCAGCTCTTTCTTGCTGTCTATGATTATTCCCGGTCCCAAGATGCCTGGTAATGACATAGATGTCTACCTACAGCCCTTGATAGATGAGTTGAAGCAGTTGTGGGGTGGTGTTGATACGTACGACGCTAGCGAGAAAAAAACATTCAAGATGCATGCTGCGTTGATGTGGACAATCAGTGATTTTTCAGGGTTGGGCAACTTATCTGGGTGGAATACGTACGGTGGGAGAGCTTGTCCTACGTGCAACTTAGATGCTGAGCCTAAACGACTCACCTTCAGTCAGAAATGGTGTTTCATGGGTCATCGGCGATTTCTGAGTCAAGGTCACAGATTTCGGCAGGACCGGGTCAGATTTGATGGCAATGTAGAGGTCAGACGTCCCCCCGTAACATGTTCGGGTGGAGATATTTTGAGACAGTTGGATAATGTGCATGCCAAGCATGGCAAGAGGCAAACGGTTATCGGTAGAAGAGCACGCGGACAACAGGTTGCATTACAAGATGAATCTCTTTGGAAAAAGAGGAGTATATTCTTTGAACTACCGTATTGGGAATATAATTTATTGCGTCACAATCTGGACGTGATGCACATAGAGAAAAATGTGTGTGACAACATACTGAACACGATACTGAACGACAGTGGTAAATCCAAGGACAACCTCAAAGCTCGAAAAGACCTCCAACTGATGGGAATTAGGCATGAACTCTGGCCTCGAGAAGATGGAAAGTATCCCACTGCAATATTCTCCATGTCGAATTCACAGAAAGACGTCTTTCTTAGGAATTTAAAGAACGTGGTCTTCCCAGATGGCCATTCGAGCAACATATCTCGCTGTGTTGACCTACAGCAGCGAAAACTATCCGGCTTGAAAAGTCACGACAACCACACGCTTATGGAACATCTTCTCCCAATTGCTATAAGGAATGTATTGGAAGCCCCAGTGGCAGTCGTCTTGGCTGATTTCTCAACTTTCTTTCGACGACTATGCAGTAAATCTATAGACCCTCAACAACTTCCTCTCCTACAGGAACATGTTGTCATCACTCTTTGTCAACTGGAGATAATTTTTCCACCATCTTTCTTCACAGTCATGGTACACCTAACCGTGCATTTGGTTGAAGAGGTACGCCTAGGGGGCCCGGTGCATTATAGGTGGATGTATCCAATTGAAAGGTAACTAAATGACTAATTTTACAATGCAATTATATTGAAAGCGAACAACCTAACATCCATATCTTGCTGGTAAAGGTACCTATGTCGTCTCAAGCAGTACGTGCGTAATAGGGCAGCACCGGAAGGATCGATTGCCGAGGGCTACTTATCCGATGAGATTCTCACTTTCTGTTCACGATACCTGGATAATGTTGAGAGCAGGATCAATCGACCATTACGTGTTGATGATCGACCGAGCGAAGATGTGACTGTTACCGTTACAAGCATGTTCCCATCGATTGGCAAAGCGGTGGGGGCTTCAGCATGTATGAATCTTTCACCAACCGAGAGACTCCAAGCACATCGTCACGTATTGGTTAATTGCACAGCAGTGGAGAATTTCTTAGAGTAAGTGTAGTTATTTCAGCTCGGCCGATGATGTACCCCAAGGCAATATCTGTTAAACCATTTGACAATAAATCCATGTGGTATGTCCAGGGAGTTTAGGGCTAGCAGAAAAAGACAGCTACGAAGTATTGGGAAAAGAAATGAAGCCTACATTGACAAGGTTGTCCACAGAGAATTCGCCGAGTGGTTCAAGCATGAGGTAAATCTTCTGCATGGCTAATCCATTTTTAGTTTCGATGGTATCTTGCCTTCTTTTACTTAACTAAAAAAAAAGTATATTTCATTGGTAGATACCATTGGGAAGTACTATGCACCCGAGAGAAATGCAGTGGCTCGCATGTGGCCCCAATATTCAGGCAAGGCGCTTTACGGCGTACAATGTCAATGGATTCAGGTTTAGGACCCTATCAAGAGAGGATGGAATGAGAACCCAAAATAGCGGGGTTTGTGTCACTTCTGACACTAGAAGTTATGCAAGCGCTCGTGACAGTAACATGGCTGTTGGATGGCTGTTGGTGGCGTCTCGTATTATGGAAGATTGGTAGACATCATTGAGCTGAATTACAGTGGTCAGTTTTCCGTGGCCTTGTTTAGATGCATATGGGTAGACACCACGTCTGGTAGAGGCATAAAACAAGACATTTTGGGCCACACCTGTGTCAACTTTAGTAATCCGATACACACTGGTGATCGTGAAGATGACGAGCCATACATTCTCGCATCCGAGGCTCGCCTAGTATACTATGTGGACGATGAAGTCGATAAGGACTGGAGTGTAGTAATCCATGTGAAGCCGAGAGATTTGTTTGACATGGGTGAATACAATGAACACTGTGAGGTCGAACTTTCCCTCCAACCAAATCCGACTGATTTGTCTAAGCATGATGTTGACGGTATTTCATTGACCAAAGATGGCGACTTGGAAGAACCCACGACTGACGCCATTGATACCGGAGAAGAGGCTGCTGATTTATAGATAAATTTGGCTTGCAATATATGACGTGCACACCAATATAAAGAGAGTTATTTAATTGTTTTTTATTTAATTTTGGTTTTTTTTTATGGGTTTGTACCTTCAAAATTGATATCCTTGACCCTTATACTTAGAGTTCTCTTGCTCAACTTTTATGTGTTGGGACCTAACAGGGAAATTGGAGGAGAACGAGCTCTTTATGTGTGCAAGCAGCTTTCACTTCATCCACTCGATGCAAGAGGCATCTCCGTTCTCTTCCCTTGAGCACGCAACTTCTTTCGCTCGGGAGTTATGGTTCAACAATTCGCCTATTAGATCATGGTTGGATGCATTCTCCGCACACAGGCACATAGGAGTTGCTATTAGTAGAGGGCCTACTGAACTAATATCGGTACGTGGTCAACCTGGCCCACCGCTCATGAGTCCTTTTACATCGTCTACCGGCGACAACTATTTGAGTGGATTTAGTATCTTGTAAACATAATACAAAGCAAAATATCTTATGATTTGTATGACCTGTAATGTTGTAGGATTTGAATCAACTCGGAGCAAAGTACCGGAAGAAATTTGGCTTCGAATTCTTTACAACTACAGATATGAGACATTCGCATAGGATATTAGCGGAGGTGAAGGTAAAAAGTCAGTTTACACATTAAATCTATGATTTGCCCAGATGGAACCACTTATATTATATTTATATGTGATATTTAGACATATGCCATCAATTCTTTTCTTCACCACTGCTTTCTCAGGTACAACAATCTTTTCTGGATCTAGGCTTGTGCGTTGTCAAAACGGTAAATTTCTAAAAAAATACAACAGAACAGGTTGATCAACAGCTGTTTTGTGCTGTCATGCTATTAATTGACTCTTTTCAAAAAACTCATTATTTAAATAGAAATCTGTTTTTCTTGTCTCCTTCTTGGTCATACTTGCTGATTTGCATTCTTTTGGAGTTCTGGCATATCGATCAGGCTCTCTTGCTCATTCAATTACACGAATCACATTTTTTATTGCTCCTTCCTATCACTTGAATTGCCAAATTGTACTAATGATGTCAATGGTCTGAGTTTATGCTGGTGTGTTGTGAAAATGGGGAATCATTTAGATGCAAAATCTTTGTTTCTTGTCTACTTCTTTCTAGCAACTTTGAGAATTGTTACCATAGTTCAGATTTCATAGGCACTGTCTCCCTAGCTCTTGGATTGCCCCATTGTTTTGAATATCACTTTGTTCTGATATAGGCCCGATGCGAGAACAATCTCCTGGTTGAACTGGATATTGCATCCAAACAGGAATTCATTTTCATAGAAAGACAACTTACTAAACTCTGGGAACGTAAGTCAAACAAGCCTTGCATAATATAGTAACCTGACCCTGTTCTCTATAAAATGTGTAATCTTATTCCAATCGGTTTGTTATGCTCTATCTTTCAGGACTATCTGAAGAGAAGCTTCAAGAGGACACAGACGACATAGGGGAGATAGTTCAAGACTCAATGGAAGAAGAACTACTGCCCAGCAAGAGTTCTGATGAGGTTGCTTCGACCGGTCAAAAGGCTTGTTTGAGAGATTATGACCTCAATAAGATACCAGACGAGAACGAGAGACTATGATTCATCTCTAGTTTGTATTCTTGTGATGGTGTCTTGTCGAATGATATTTCTCAGTGTCTATTTCCCTAAGGGCCTGTTATGTCTTGGATGTTATTTCTACCACTATCTTGAAGATTCCCTCCTCATTCTTTTTTTTTCAAGGCTGTGCACATGTCATTTAGATGAAGACACGGATTTTGGTGATACCATGTTTTAAATATTTATTTAAAGATTATTATACAAAGAAATTTAACTAACGTGATAATTTATTTTGTAGTTCATTATTACTCTGTCTATCATTATGAATTTTTTGGCTTATTTGAGCCAGCTATTCAAAGAGAACCATTTAAAAATTTGTAGCAGTTATATAACATAAGTGTGTTGAGTAATTGATTTGAATATTTAACATAATTAGACTATATACCATCCGGCAATAATGAATTTTACATGTTGAAAATTGTTTTCACAACAAATATTAGGTGTAGAATTTCATTTTTAGATTTGAATTCCAATATTCACTTACATAATTCAAATAAGCAGTTTAAGGGGTCTCATCCCCCAATATATCGAATTATGCCATGGAAAATGAATCAAGTATGTGTTAGTGCCTCCTGCTTCCTCAACACACGCACTTAAAGAGGATAGAAAATGAATCATTATCTCTTTCGTGGATCAAAGGTAAATAAATCATACTGATAGCAATACTATAACTTAGGCACATTGATAACTTTCCATTTTGGTTGGGCCCATTTTGAAACCAAACACAGCTCTATTTTTTCATAGATAGATAAATCCACAGATAAATGTTACAACCTTTTATTTTGGAGTTCCCAATAGCATCATTCTAGCTATTTATTTTATATATTTTTTTCTTGAATAACCAAAGAAAGAATACCATTAATATATTATTATTATGAAACCACTGAAATTGGAGTAGTAGTATTATAATTGAATCCATTCATTCCTTTTTTTTATAACTAGTCAAACTGGTTTGAATATACTAGTATAGTATTATACTATCTTTGACCCATATCCGGAGGATCTCATTCTTTCCATATCTCAAGGCCCACACTTATTCTAAATATTTAAATACCTAGTCACTCCTCAACCCCACTTATTCTAAATATTTAAATAGCTAGCCACTCCTCAACCCCACTCCCACGCTAACTGAATCCTTATTTTCACTACCCAAGTCGTCGGATCAGAGCAGCATAGTCGGCATTGTTGCGCCCTTAGCTCCCTCACGGTACCGTCAGTCAACTCGTCTTCCACACGGTTGTCGTCCTCGTTAAGGTAACAACTTCCACCTCTATCATGCTAATACTTATGTGCCTAATAGTGGATCAGTCCTTATGATCGTTGAGATTCTGACCCTTTCTATTCGCATGCAACCAGTCCATTGTATTTAATTTTTTTCAACTTACCACTACCTCCCCTTCTATGTGGGTACGAATATTCACAGATAAATTATAATTGGTTTTGGGGGGAGGGGGGATTGCATGTTCATATCTTCAATGTCATTATAAAAAGGGGTTAAATAATTAGCCTTTGTTAGTTTGATCTTATTTCTAATTTAATTTTTCACATTTTAGGCCTATTTTCATGACTAAAAAATCGTAATGGTAATGGTCATTCTAATGGAGTAAGTGGTGCTAATGCAAAGAGTGAATAATAACTTTATGGAAATTTACGTTATTTAATTCTTTTGCTGAATATTAATGATGGCAGTTAATTTTAAGTATAGTTTCTTAGTTAAAAATATCTGTAATGAGTACACCTGTAATAAATAGGAATATTAATAATTGTAATTAATAATCTAATGTACTGGACCTGGCTTATACAATTCAAGAATTAAGAAAACTAGTAATTTATTTATGCAATGGCTGGATCATTTGGAAAAAGAGATTATATTAATGTAATTAATATATGTACGTATATATACGGGTATATATATTGGGCGTAATGCTATTAGCCTAAGACGCGATGGTTCCTTTACCAGCCTGTTGAGGTAGATAATTTTAAAATGAGATAAAAATTTATGTTGGTATGCTACATGTGTTTACATTAGGATTTTAAGATGCCCAAGAAAGCTCGTTTCAAGAAAAACGCAAGAGTGTCGCCACCACGTCAGCAGCCTACAGCTGCACCTCCTGTGTCTCCACCATCCGATGACGATGACTGGCTCATCCCTCCACCCCCCAGTAATGGTGGTGTCTCCAGTGGGGCTATTCTGCAACCCTTTCGTCCACCCAGGAGCGAACCAAGACCTGGGACACATGCCGCTAGCGGTTCACAAGTGACGGAACCGTGCAATGAAGACATTGACCGGGAGGCGCAAGAGGTAGATTCGTCTGAGGAACAAATTGAAAGGATTCTAGAGAATTCTGATGCTGAAAAGCGCAAAGGACGAAAGACCACTGAGTTTTGGAATGTTGATCTCATTGGTAATCGGTGTTGAACCATTAAACTTTTTAATTGCTTAGCTAATGATATGTGTATGTATGGCTTACATGTTGGGCAAGTTGAACACGTAAATACCATTTTTTTAATTTTTTTTATAGATTCTGAAGGAATTGTCAAGCCAGCTAAAATGAGTGTGAGAGAGGCTATGGAGCGGTCTCTTAATGGTAGCAAGATCATACTGATGTTCAATGAAGAACTGCAAGCAGTCGGAGATGGAGCTGGCCTGTTGAGTGGCATTCTAGGAGCACTGGGTTCTGATTACAGCAAATTTTCTATCTGTGAAAAGAGTTGGGCAAAGGTCCGGGGCAAAGATAGAGTTTATGATGATTGCATAAAGGTAATGACTTTCGGCGTTGTTTAATAATATCTAACCTTAGAACTTGCAACTACTTATAGCTGAACATTGTCGTCGCAGGAGATGTTCCACTTTTAGGATAGCAATGGAATAATCAAGAAAACACTTTTACAGCAAATGGGAAAGTCCTGGAAGGACACAAGGGGGAGGCTGTATAACTCGCATTACAAACCATTATGGACACTTGAGCAGAATCTTGAGAAGCGCCCGGAGGGAATTCCTAGAGAGCACTGGAGGTGGTTCATTGACTATCGTAATGATCCTGGAACAAAGGTACCCTATTAATTTAGTTATGATCAGGCCAATTCAATCTGTAACACACATATTCAATCTGATTGAGTGATTTAAGCGGTTCAATTCTAATAACTATTGATCCAAAATCTGATCTAATATATGTAATTATTTAAATAATGAAATCCTTTCAAGTCTGAACATGCAATTTTGATCATTTTTTGATATGATCTGATATATAAAAATAATTTTTATTACAATTGATTTGAATTTGAACCCTGTTATTTAATATACATGTGTAATTAAATTTAATATAAACATATATACTCAGCACATGTCACGGTCCAGTAAGAATGTTTGGCTAAAATCATAATATAAACTTCCATGATGATGAGATTGATGTACACCACATTTCATTAGTCCAACCTTGTTGTTTGTATGTTACCGTATAGGACTTTTGTTTTAATGTGAGTACCCCTATTATTATAATTTATGCAATATTATAATTGTTATTGGGCTATGTCACAGATGCCTGGTAAAGCTTTTTTTATAGGGGTTGTATTTGCATATTAGAAATACAATAACATTGTTAGCTTCTTATATGTAAATAGGGCCCGCATGCATATACCTATTGTTCTTGGTACAGCAATACTTATGTTAAGACTACGTACAGTTTATTCAATTTCCACACTTTCATGCTTATTGCCTCCTGATTTTGAGTCTATTGCAACGTAGGATACATATATGCTACATAGTTATATTTATTACTTTAGTGAACAGCAGCATATTGTTGATTTTTAATAGGCGAAGTGCAAGCAAAACAGGCTGAATCGAAAGAAGCAACTTTACACGCACACTGGCGGTTCTAAAAGCTTGGCTAGGGCAAGAGAAGAAGAGGTAATATAAATTTGTAGTCAAGTATAACTGGCATTTAGTGTTGATTTATTTATATAGTAAAACAACATAGAATTATTGGAAAACTCTAAAGAAGTAATATTCATGGCATAGTTTGTATTGTCACAGTCAGAAAAGCAAGGGAGGAAAGTTGGTAGAGGAGAAATATTTATCCTAAAGCACAAAAGATCTGATGGAAGTTATATACATGAAGAAGCTCGGAAGATTGGTGTAAGTACAGTTAATCATTTATGCTGTATCATGTTGGATTTAGTTATTAGAATGTCTTGAGAATGCTATTAGCCTAGTGAGATTGTGTAATTTTATTTATGCTGGCAGGAAAAAATACATGAGATTGAGCATCTGGATGAATCTACAAGATTATTGTCACAAAATGATTCCCTTGCCCAAGCTCTCGGTAAAGAGCACCCGGGTAGAGTGCGTGGGATAGGACACGGGCCGACACCAAGTCAACTCTTCCGTCCGAATTCGCAGCCGCCTATGGATAGAGCTCAAGTAGAAGAGACCCAAAGGATGCTGTGTGAACTACAAGCGGAGGTGACAACGGCAGAATTGAAGCAAAAAGCAATGGAGGATGAATTAGCAGCTGAGAAAACGAAGAGGCAGGCAATAGAGAGTGTGCTGAGTTATCTGGTCCAACAGCATTGTGGGGAGCTGCCTCCGGACATCGCTGCACGGATGAATTGTTTGGACGGACATGGCAGAAAATAGAGATTAGGCTTTATGTGATACTCTGTCTTTCAGTATATGTTTAGTTTATGTTAAGTATGCAGCATTAATTATTAGCCAAGAACTTTACCTTTTTGGGTGACTATTAAAATACTCTATTGAGATTATTAAAATATATATGTTAATTTGCTTCGCAGTTAAATATTCATGAGCTATATTTCCATAGTGCAGAATTTTAGATATAAAAAAAGGTATAATAATATTTAAATAAAAAGGATGAAAGAAAAAATTAATAAAATATAAATAAAAAGTTTAAAAAAATTAAATAACGATAACATTGTTTAGATAAATTCAAATATATAAAAAAATTATCCAGGTTTGTAAAATCAAGCAAAGTAAATTATTAAATAAAATTATTCAGACTAGCTGCGGTTTTCAAGCACCGCGAATAACATCTCTAAAAAACAATATAGCAACTAGCGGCGGTTTTAAACCGCTGCGAATAAATGACCGTTTTAAATTTGGCGGCTGATATAGCGGCGGTCATAAACCGCCGCAAAACCAATCGCCGCAAAATTCATGATTTGCTGCGGTTATGCCAGCGGTTGCTGGAAACCGCCGCAAAGTATAATTGCCGCGCCCTTATGCCTTGCGGTTCCTATTTCGCTGACAATCTGTTTAGCGGCGGTTTAAAACCGCCGCAATTCGGCAATTAAACCGCCGCTAATCTCCGTGCGTCCTGTAGTGATATTAGGACTTTTTCTTTATATAGGAAGAGATTTAAAAAATCTAATAAAAATAAGCTATCAAATTAACCATTAGAATAACATATACGTTAGAATATAAAATATATATTAGAAATGAGTTTAACTATACATATATTTATACATAAATATATAGTGCCTAATTTAATGTGTAAATAATATTTTTACATATTTTTGTTAGAGAATTGGGCGTTCACATGATAATGAGCCCAGCAAAAAAAGAAGGAAGGGATAGCATCAGGTGATGTAGGTGAGTAAAAAATTTAAAAACAGAAGAGAAGTGCTTGGAGACAGATATTAAGGTGTATTTGATTTGTATTTTTGTTTTTTCTTTATTTTTAATATTTTTTGTTTTTAAAATATTATTAAAAAGAATAGATAATATTTAGATATTTAGTTAAACAGAAATAACTCTCTTAAACTAAGTGTCAAAAATTTAATTCTTGTCTTAGTATAAAAAATTTTAAGAGTAAAATATCGTTTTTGTCCCTAACATTTGGGGTAAGTCTCAAAGTTGTCCCTAACGTTTCAATCGTCCTATTTAAGTCCCTAACATTTCAAAATTGACTCAATGTTGTCCTGTTGTTAGGGATCCGTTAATAGAATTGATGGTGGGACAAAATTGAGACGATTTTGAAACGTTAGGGATTTAAATAGGACAAAAACGTTGGGAACAAAAACGACACATAGAAATAAATTTTAATTTTATCTTTCAATAATATCAATTTTTTACTGTGTATAGTATTCAATTATTTTTTAATCACATCTAAGTAAATTTTACTTAATCACATTACTTTCATTCTAAATAAATTAATTTTAGTCTTAAAGTGTTCCAGCCCAGCCCATCAAACCAAAGACTTGCGCGATGGGTTACCGAGCTCCAACCGGGGGGTGACCCGGACGACACCCCTTCCTGCGTGAACCTGGACAGCTATAAAGGAAACTTCCAAGAAAGGGGGTCTGCCCATGTGGGACCCACACTAGTACAGACTATATAAGGGGAGGATCCTACCCCTCCGCCGGGTACGTCACTCACTAAATGCCGCCTCTTGTACGGACACTGACTGGAGCGTTGGAGTCCTTGCAGGTGGCATCCCCCTCCTCGTCAGCTCGGAAGAGTCTCGTCCACCTGCCCTCCAGACGAGCTTCGCAAAGAAGGAGGAGCCCGCCTGAGGAGTAGGGTGAGCTCTGCAGGCGCCTCCCGTGAGCAGTCGAGAGCCGTGACACAAAGAGAAAACCAACGCTCCTGATCTTCCGAGAGGTGTCCTTTCGGAGGAACAGGAGACAACAACGCAAGGATCATGCAGGAGCTCAGACATAGGGTGCAGAATCTCGAACGCGAGCTAGCGGCACGAGATTGATATCTCCCCTCCCGTAGCAGGGACTCTCGGCTGAGCATGTCGCGCACCCGATCCCCACTTAGGAGGGCAGAGGGTAGTGAGAGAAGTCGAGAGGGAGATGATAGACGAGCCGAGACCAATGCTCGGACCTGTTCCCGCACGCCTGAAAGGACCGAAGGCCACGGGGAAACCCGTTGAAATGGAGGAAGGAAAAAAATGGGACCCCATCATCGTGGGGGCGACCCCTTTCCATCCCTCCATCCTCAAGGTTCGCCTATCCAAACACTTCGACAAACCAACGGACATGAAGTACGATGGGACCAATGATCCCCAAGAAAATCTGACGGCTTTTGAAGCCAGGATGAATCTCGAAGGGGTAGGCGACATAGTGAGATGTCGCGCGTTCTCGGGGACGCTGGCAGGCTCGGCAATTTGGTGGTTCAACGCGCTTTTGCAAGAGTCTATTACGGCTTTTGCGGACAAATTGCGTAGCTTCTTAGCTCAATTTACCACACGTATTGCCAAAGTAAAGCACCCAATCAACCCGCTAGAGATCACCCAGAAAATTAGGGAACCAATGAGAAAGTTCCTAGATAGATTAAATGATGAATGCCTGGAAATGGATGGCCTGACAGATTCAGTGGCCAGTCTGTGTTTGACGAATGGCCTACTAAATGAGGACTTCAGAAAGCACCTCACCACTAGGCCCGTCTAGACGATGCAAGAAATTCAGAAGGTAGCCAAAGAATACATCAACGACGAGGAAGTAAGTCAGGTAGTGGCGGCCAATAAGCGGCAGCCGGCTAACCCCCCTCCTCGCCAACCCGTCTACTCCAAAAAATAAAAGGAGACCCCCCGGGAAGGAGCATCGACAAAGCAACCCAAACCGTTTTCCCGGGTGGGAAAGTTCACAAATTATACCCCCATAACAGCCCCTATAACGGAGATATACCAACAAATAGCTGACAAAGGGATCCTATCAAAACCTCGACAGCTGAAGGATAGGACAAGGGGAACAAGAGCATGTACTGCGACTATCACAATGGCTTCGGTCACAAGATGCAAGATTGCTTCGACCTAAAGGACGCCCTGGAGCAAGCTATTTATGAGAAAAAGTTAGCTGAATTCTCCCAATTCATAAGGGAGCTGAGAAGGCGGGAGCGCAAACGATTCTAGGAGGACCGCAGCCGAGTTGTAAAGCAAAGGCAAGGGACCACAGAAAACATTGACAATGCCCCCATGGTAGTTATCAATATGGTGATAGGACGAGACTCACCCCCCAAGTCAAAGTCAGTGACGAGGAAGGACGTCAAAGTCCTAGCGATGTCATCAGGGAGCCCAAGGATCCAATCCCGGGACCCCCCAGAATATCCTTCGGCCTGGAAGACCAATGGCTGCGTGACCTCCCGGAGAACCCGCCCATGGGGATCACCGCAAGGATAGGTATAGGCCTTGTGAAATGAATCCTTGTCGATACCGGAGCCGACTCTAACATCATGTTCAGGAACGTATTTGATGCTCTGGGGATTAGGGAAGCTGATCTCAAGGTCCACTAACACGGGGTTATAGGCCTTGGGGACAACTACATAAGGCTTGACGGGGTGATCGGCCTCCCGGTCTATGTAGGCTCGGCCGAAGGAAAGAAGTCGGTGGTGGTGGAGTTCATCGTCCTGAGGGACTTCACAGCCTACAACATCATCCTGAGGAGGAAGACGATCAATGAGTTCTCGGCGGTAATCTGCACTAAGCTTCTGGTCATGAAATTCATCACAGATGATAGGGTCGTCAGATTCGTAAGAGGCGATGTGGAAACTGCCGTCGCCTGTGACAACACCAGCCTTTTCCTAAGGAAGAAGTGGAAAGAGGGAGCCAGTGTCTTTCTAGCCGATCTAGATGTAAGGCTAGGCGAGAACCCTAGGCCAGAGTCGCATGGAGACCTAGAGAAGTTCCGAGTTAGAGACTCAGATAAAAAGTTAACCTTTGTGAATAAAAATCTCCCCCATAATCTAAAAGAGCCTCTCATAAAGATTATTAGAGCAAACGGTGATCTCTTTGCTTGGACCTCGGCTGACATGCCAGGAGCGGATCTCAATTTCTTGTCCCACTGACTTGCCGTAAAGTCGGATACCAAGCCCGTTGCTCAGAGGCGGAGGAAGATGTCTCAAGAGAGAGCTAATGAGTTGGCCAGGCAAACAGCCAGCCTGTTAGAAGCGGGGTTCATCAGGGAACTCAAGTACTACAAGTGGCTATCAAATATAGTCCTCGTCGAAAAGACAAACGGAAAGTGGAGGATGTGTGTTGATTACTCGGACCTTAACAAAGCATGTCCCAAAGACTCTTTTCCTCTCCCCAACATTGACGCCATGGTAGATGCGGTGGCAGGATATCGCTTCTTAAGCTTCATGGACGCATACTCAGGCTATAACCAGATACCGATGCAGAAATTCAATGAGGAAAAAATGGCATTCATAACGCCAGGAGGCACTTACTGCTATAGAGTAATGCCATTTGGCCTAAAGAATGTAGGAGCGACCTATCAGAGACTGATGAACAGAGTTTTCAGTGACCTTATCGAGAAGTCGGTAGAGATTTATGTCGACGACATCCTGGTTAAGACCAGCCAACTAGAGGACTTAGTCGGCGACCTAGAGACCGCCTTCATGTCTCTTCGAAGACACAACATGAGACTTAACCTCCTCAAGTGCGCTTTTGCCATGGAGGCCGGGAAGTTCCTGGGTTTCATGATAACCCAGAGGGGGTTGAGGCCAACCTTGACATGTGTAAAGCTATTCTATGGATGACGAGCCGGGAAGTGTTAAGGACGTACAGAGATTGGTCGGAAGGCTCACAGCACTATCCCATTTCCTCAGTGCATCAGCAGCCAAGGCTCTTCCTTTCTTCAACCTTATAAAGAAAGGGATAGCCTTCAAGTGGACCCTAGCCTGCGAAGAAGCTTTCAACCATTTCAAGGAAATACTCTCAGCCCCCCCGGTCTTGGGCAAGCCCAAATACCGCGAGATGCTATTTCTGTACTTGGCACTGACTCCGACCTTGGCGGCCGTCCTCGTCCGCGAAGAGGGTGAAATACGACAACCGGTTTATTTTGTTAGCGAAGCGCTGCAAGGCGCAGATTTAAGATACAGTAAGCTGGAAAAGCTTGCCTATGCACTCCTAATCTCGTCTCGAAGGCTGAGGCAATACTTCCAGGGGCACCGGATTGCCGTCAGGACGGATCAAGCCATTCGCCAAGTCCTACAAAATCATGACCTGGCCGGGCGAATGATGACCTGGGCAGTCGAGCTGTCTCAATACGATCTGCAATATGAGCCTAGGCTCGTAATTAAAGCTCAGGCAATGGCTGATTTCCTAGTTGAGGTAACGGGGGATCCTCACGAGAACCCGAACATACGGTGGCAGCTCCATGTTGACAGAGCCTCCAACCAAACATTAGGGGGAGCATGTATAATTCTTGAAAGCTCAACTGGGGTGGTATACGAGTAATCCATCAAGTTCGAGTTTCTTGTCTCCAACAATCAGGCAGAGTATGAGGCCCTGATAGGAGGCCTGCTCTTGGCAAAGGAAGTCAGAGCAACGAGGGTTAAGGTAAATAGCGACTCTCAAATTGTCACCTCCCAAATCAATAGGTCCTATCAAGCTAGAGAAAGGAACACGCAGTGAGATCGTGGTGTAGCACATCCCAAGAGAAAGGAACGCGCGGGCCGACCTCCTGTCAAAGCTAGCAAGCATGAAGCTGGGATCGGGAAACCGATCTTTGATCCAAGGGCTCATAAAGGAACCTACGGTGACCCTGTGTGTTTTCCAAGAGATGAACATCCCCTCATGGATTGACCCAATTCTCATCTTCTTAGAGGATGGGAAACTCCCCAAGGACGAGAAAATGGCGAAGATGATAAGAAAGGAAGTGGCCAAGTACGTGACAATACAAGGCCAGTTGTTCAAATGAGGACTGAACCAGCCCCTGCTAATGTGCCTACGCCCCGACCAGACGGACTACGTCCTAAGTGAAGTCCATGAAGGGTGTTGTGGTCACCACATCGGGGGGAAAGCCTTGGCCAGGAAGCTCGTTAGGGCTAGTTACTACTGACCTTCCATGATGAAAGATGCTCAAGAATTTGTGAGAAAATGCAAGAAAATCTAGGAGAATGCTAACTTCCACAGGTCCCTAGCAATGGAGTTAATTCGATGCTGGCGTCACGACCTTTCACCCAGTGGGGAGTTGACCTGTTAGGACCGTTCCCAGTGGGTCCCTGACAGGTCAAGTACCTAATCGTGGCGATAGATTACTACACCAAGTGGGCCGAGGCAGAACCATTGGCCAATATATCCTCGGCAAACATATGGAGACAAGAGAAATCCAGGTTTGGAGTCCCAGAAGTCGTCATCTCGGACAACGGGACGTAGTTCTTGGACAAGAAGTTTGCAAAAGTTCTCTTCAGTCGAACACCCTCAGAGTAATGGCCAAGTGGAAGCAGCGAATAAGGTCATCATTCATGACCTGAAGAAACGACTAGACCAGAAGAAAAGTTCATGGGCGGGCGAACTCGCTTTGGTTCTCTGGTCATATAGGATGACGCCTCAGTCTTCTACCAGGGAAACCCCGTTCCGGCTTATCTACGGAGTTGATGCGGTCATTCTGGTTGAAATCGGAGAACCAAGCCCGAGAATGCTCCTTGTGGGAGTTGAAGAAGCAATAGGAAAAGACTTAATTGATGAAACAAGAGGGATGCCCCCATTTGACTGAAACGGCGCTAAAGCAAAGGATGGCTTTAAGATACAACGCCAAAGTGCAGAAAAGGAGTTTCAAACTAGGTGACCTGGTGTTGCAGAGGAACGACAGCGAACTACCGACCCCGGGAGAAGGCAAGCTGGTAGCAAATTGGGAGGGCCTATACAGGGTAAGAGAAGTACTTGGCAAGGGAGCTTACAAGTTGGAACGATTAAACGGGAACAAAGTACCAAGGACGTGGAATGTGGTGAACTTGAAAAGATTATACTCATAAAAAGCGACCGAGCAACTTAACAGTTTCCCCTCCCTTTTTATTCAGTAATGTTATTTTGCCTTTCCATTTGATACTTCATTTTATTATCCCGTTATCCCATTTCATTATAAATACCATGGGTGGTGCATTACATTTAAAGTGCTAATCATTACATTATAAATATAATTTCATTTAAGTGCCATTATATCGTTATTTTCCGATTACGCGGCGAACCGGGATTGATCACCCCGGAAGCCCTGATTGGAGCAGGGATACTGCAAGCAAAATCCACAGCCTACCGGCCAAACGATAAAGTTAAAAACTAGCAAGTTTCAAATATTTTCCAAAGGTAACTAATCGGCCTACGTATAACATAAAACATACCGGACAGGCGACAAAACTAGAAAGCAGAAGGCAAACGGAACGACCTAAATATAAGATTGTCAAAATAAGGGCGACACATCGGCCCAATAAGTCCAAAAGTCATACAATCAGGGCAGCACATCGGCCCAACAAGTTAACAATATAAACAGTTACAAAACAAAGACTACAACTACTGGGGAGCCACTGCTTTCTTCGGGATATCCACAATTTTGCCATCCTGGACCATCTTGAAGTCCCCGACCGAGGAAGTATCGAGGTCCGGAGCCAGTACGGTGAGTTAGGCCTTGATCCCTTCCTCGGTAGCCTTGATGAATTTTTTGGCATCCCTCACAATGTCCTTCTTCTTCTTCTTCTTCTTCTTCTTCTTCTTCTTCTTCTTCTTCTTCAGGGGGACGACCTCCTACTGAGCGGCCTGGGCTGCCCTCTCAATCTCTCCCTGCTTCTCCGCTAGCTCTTTCAATCTTTCCTCTAAGTTTTTAACCTTGGCCTCAGCAGAAGCGGCCCGAGCTTGGGCAGTGTTCAGATCCTTGGAGAGGGGAAGGTCGCGCTCCACCAGCCGATTAATCTCAGAAGCGTCCTCCTCTACCTTTTTCTCCTTTTTCAGCAAGTTAGGTCTTGAGGGACTCTTCCCGAGTCCTCATGTCGACGATATCTTTTTGGGAGGCACGAAGCTTTCCCTCCAGAGTTTGACGCTGGGCCAAGATGGGTTCCACCTTCTGAGCAATAGTGGTGGCTTGGAGGAGGCTACGATAAGTCCACTTGGCCTGGGCAGCAAGATCCTCCTCCAGGAAAAATTCTTCAGTTCCTGGGAGGAGATGGGAATCAATGAAGCCCCCAGCATCGAAACTCCTCTCCATCACATTCAGGGTCTTCCCGGAAACCATTTTTCGCTTCTTGGGGTTGGTGACGATAGTCAACTCAGAGTCAACCTCCAAGCCAGCCTTTTGATCCGGAGTCGCCTCTTCCGTAACATTGGTCGGAGGGTGCTTGGGTGGAACGCTACCTGAAGGCTGAGAACCAGCCTGGTCCTCGGCAGCAGCCCAACCACTACCCTCCCCAATGACTTCGGGGCCAAAACCCTTAGAATGGATTGCGAAGGAGTCGTCGTCGTCACTCTCAGCAAGGAAGTGAGCCATCAGAACCGCTACTGTAGTCTTCCCATCAGGCATGGAAACTACGAAAAAAAAGCAAGACAAGAAATCAAGAAACTAATTGTAGAAGAAATCAGGAGCCGAGCCATCAATGCAGAAAAACAAAAATAAGGAAAACGTAAAGCGAGGAAACGACCTACCTATTTGGGCCCGACCGACCTCCCGATCCCCCATCACCAGGTGAGGGTTTAAGTTCCTAGTCCGAAATATCGCCAACAATATGTTGACGATTCGACGGTCCTCTTGACGTAACCCGTCATAAGTTACCTTTATCAGGTAATTGGTGCCGGCCCCAAAGCTCCAATAAGTCAGGATCTGTCTTGCCCTTCCATGATTAACCAGAACGGGTGGTGACCTTGAATGGGACTCACTTTAAAGAATGTACTCTTGAAACCATGGAAAGAATTCTCAAAGAGCAAAAAAATTCTCTGGCCCTGCACGGATCGGAAAGACATATACCCTTACTTTATTTTTCCCTCTCGAGAGGGGTTTGTCAACAAAAAGAGGTAAAGGAAAACGTCCATAGAAGCCGATAGCACCAAGTACTCACACACCAGCTCGAAGCAATGAATAGTTGCCCAACTGTTAGGGTGGAGCTGCGAAGGGGCGACGTTGCAGCGGTTCAACAACACTATCACGAAAGGGGAAAAAGGAAGGTGGACCCCCAGGGTAGTGAACATCGGCTTATAAACCCACAGCCAATCCACTACCCGGGGTGTTGCCAGGTTCTTATCGCAAACGCGCTCCTGGTTACCAGGAACATAGACTTGGTAGTTCGCCTCCTCGGGACCTCCCCCATAAAGGGAACTGATGAGCGGATATTTTATACGTTTTTTGGGGTTAATTTCATATAGTTTTTAGTATGTTTTGGTTAGTTTTTAGTTTATTTTCATTAGTTTTTAGGAAAAATTCATATTTCTGGACTTTACTATGAGTTGTGTATTTTTCTATAATTTCAGGTATTTTTCTGGCTGAAATTGAGGGAGTTGAGCAAAAATCTGATTCAGGCTGAAAAAGGACTGCTGATGCTGTTGGATTCTGACCTCCTTGCACTCAAAGTGGATTTTCTGGAGCTACAGAACTCTAAATGGCGTGCTTCCAATTGCGTTGGAAAGTAGACATCCAGGGCTTTCCATCAATATATAATAGTCTATACTTTGCTTAAGGATAGATGACATAAACTGGCGTTCAACGCCAGTTCTCTGCCCAATTCTGGCGTCCAGCGCTAGAAAAGGATTAAAAGTTGGAGTTCAACGCCAGAAATGGATCCAAACCTGGCGTTGAACGCCCAAAATGGCCTTATGCACGTGAATTGCTTAAGTCTCAGCCCCAGCACACACCAAGTGGGCCCCAGAAGTGGATCTCTGCACCATCCATCATAGTTTACTCATTTTTTGTAAACCTAGGCTACTAGTTTAGTATTTAAACAACTTTTAGAGACTTGTTTTGTATCTCATGACATTTTAGATCACCGTGCGGTGACAGCGCACTTGGAATCTTTTCACTGGAAGGATGGATGGTAGCCATTGACAACGGTGATCCACCTACACACAGCTTGCCATGGGAGGACGTGCGTGCGTGAATCACAAGACAGAGGAAAATAGAGATTCAGAAGACAAAGCATCTCCAAAACTCCAACATATTCTCCATTACTGCATAACAAGTAACTTTTAATTCATGCTCTCCTGTTTATTCGCAACTCAACTGATAAACATAATTGACTTCCTGACTAAGATTTACAAGGTAACCATAGATTGCTTCAAACCAACAATCTCCGTGGGATTCGACCCTTACTCACGTAAGGTATTACTTGGACGACCCAGTGCACTTGCTGGTTAGTGGTACGAGTTGTGAAAAGTGTAATTCACAATTCGTGCACCAGGAACCAGGATCCCGAAGAGCCTGGAGATCCTCTCTGGTTACCTGAGATGGGGTGTCCTTCACGTCCGAGGTCACCCAAGTGTAAAAATCAATATTTGATGCTGGTGTTCGGGCCATACCTACAGTTGGGGCACCACTCGAGTTAATTCGTGAAGTCGTAAAGATGGAGGATAAGCAAAACAAAGCTATGGCTAATAATCTGCGATGATCACGCTAATGTCCAGAGCCTAGGATGAAAAAATAAACTCCTAAATGGTACCCCCTCTAGCAACTATCTAGCATGGATTACGTTCATTCAAACAAGCATGAACTAAAAGGAAAGCAGCATGCATTGCAAAAGTAACAATCACAGAACAAGACGATGGAGCAGCAAAGGAACATGAAGCACTTACAGGAAAAGTAAGCAGAAAGAACGTGATAATCAGAAAGAACGCGAAAGAAGTATGTGAGCGAGAATTTCCTCGAGAGTAATCCAAGGTACGAAGCAATAAGTAGAAGCAAGAACAAGAATATGTGAAAAATGAGAAAGGAAAGGAAGAAAATGAGGTTTTGAGAGAAGCAGAATGATAACCATTAAAAGGGGAAGCGCAAAAAGACAGGGGCATAATAGTCTTTCCCCCTGGCCTTTTAAATCGGTCATAATAGGCATTAAATTTCCCGCGCGAAGAATGAGGCGACGTTTGACATCCCCCAGAAACAGACGAACATTACCCGCGCGTAGGGGCACGCCCCTATCATATAGCTGACACGTTGGGGTCACTGTTCTGACCCAGCCTATCTAACCAAAGACTTGAGTTTGGGCGTTCGCCTGACCCGATGGTTTACCGAGCTCCAACCGGGGGGTGACCCGGACGACACCCCCTCCTGCATGAACCTGGACAGCTATAAAGAAAACTTCCAAGAAAGAGCGTCTGCCCCATGTGGGACCCACACGAGTATAAACTATATAAGGGGAGGGTCCTACCCCTCCCGCAGGTACATCACTCACATTACCCCAATTGCCGCCTCTTGTACGTACACTGACTTGAGCATTAGAGTCCTTGCAGGTGGCATCCCCTCCTCGTCAGCTCGGAAGAGTCTCGTCTACCTGCCCTTCGGAGCTCGCCCAAGCCAAGCATCCAACCACCCACCAACTCTTGAATTCCGTAGAACCAGATCCGCTTCGGACCCGAGCAACCGAACATAAAGATTTTTAGTTATCATAAAATATTTATAGAATGACTGGTACAAAATTTATGTACTAGTTATTTTACAAATATTTCATGATGACTAAAAATCTTTTAAGTATAAAATTATAAAAAAATAAATTTATTTGGAATGAAAGTAATGTGATTAAGTATAATTTACTTAGATGTAATTAAAAAATAATTGAATACTATGTTAAGTAAAAAATTGATATTATTGATGGATAAAATTAAAATGTATTTCTATGTATCATTTTTGTCCTCAACGTTTTCGTTCTATTTAAGTTCCTAATGTTTCAAAATTGTCTCAATTTTATCCCGCTGTCAATTCTGTTAACGAATTCCTAATGGCAGGACAAAACATTGAGCCAATTTTAAGATATTAGGGACTTAAATTGAACGATTAAAATGTTAGAGACAACTTTATAACTAACCCCAAACGTTAAAAACAAAAACGATACTTTACTCAAATTTTAAAACGTTGAACTAATTTATTCTATCAATCAAATCAAGGTGCGTATAAGTCAACGACAAATTAATTATTCATATTGTATGTACTACTAAATAATCCCCACAGCGGTTGATTTTCAATGGATAATTTAGATGTGCACTTTCATGCACGTTACAAGAGCCTAATCCTTTCTATCTATAGAAACCAAAATCAAACTAGGATAATTAATAGTACTAGCCTTAATTAATAACAGGTCTGCTATACATCTATGTAACCATATAACTAAGTTCACTCAAACTTAAATAGAATCACGCGCATTAATAAAGCATGAAAATACGCGCCCGAAAATTCCTTTGTTATTTCGCGCTCATTATGAAGAAACGTTACTTCTTCCTCAACACAAAACCGTTACACAAAAACACTTATTCTCTTCGAATTTCTCTCAAAATCACTCAAACTTCATTCAGATTCTCTGCGAAAATCACTACTAGAGAAAAATCGCGACAAGATTTCGCCACGAACAAGCAAAAACGAACGAAAACAGCAACAAAAACTACTAAAGGTATGAGAAAAACTACTGTTCATTTGAAATTTTGCAATCTAGCATTTCTCCTAGTTGTATTTTAGGATTACTAGATTGATTTGCTTCGTTCAGTAGATCAACGTATTGTGATTGCATTTTTACAGTATAACTAGGATTTTGCATGAAGAAATACTATTCATAATAATTTAAAGCTTATAATGATTTATTCACCACATGGATTGTATTCGGTTTGGTGAGCTGGTTATTCTCATTCACTTGATATTCAGTGTGTTCAGGGTTTAGGCTTTATTCTGATTGCATTTTTACAATATAACTAGGGCTTTGAATCAAATTTGTTCTTATTTTCATTCAGTTCAGTGAATAGTGTAACTAGGTCTTTGAACATGATTGTTACTCTATTCAGTTAACTTCTATTGTATGAAGAAATACTATTCATAATAATTGAAAGCTTATAATGATTTATTCACCACATGGATTGTATTCGGTTCGGTGGGCTTGATTATTCTCATTCACTAGTTATTTAGTGTGTTCAGGGTTTAGACTTTATTCTGATTGCATTTTTATAACATAACTAGGGCTTTGAATCAAATTTGTTCTTATTTTCATTTAGTTCAGTGGATAGTGTAACTAGGTCTTTGAACTTGATTGTTACTCTATTCAGTTAACTTCTATTGCATGAGGAAATACTATTCATAATAATTGAAAGCCTATAATGATTTATTCACCACATGGATTGTATTCGATTTGGTGGGCTTGGTTATTTCATTCACTAGTTATTTAGTGTATTCAGGGTTTAGGCTTTATTCTGATTGTATTTTTACAATATAACTAGGGATTTGAATCAAATTTGTTCTTGTTTTCATTCACTTCAGTGGATAGTGTAACTAGGTCTTTGAACTTGATTGTTACTCTATTAGTTAACTTCTGCTGCATGAGAAAATACTATTCATAATAATTGAAAGCTTATAATGATTTATTCACCACATGGATTGTATTTAGTTCGGTGGGCTTGGTTATTCTCATTCACTAGTTATTTAGTGTGTTCAGGGTTTAGGCTTTATTCTGATTATATTTTTACAATATAACTAGGATTTTGAATCAAAATTGTTCTTATTTTTATTCAGTTCAGTGCATAGTGTAACTAGGTCTTTGAACTTGATTGTTACTCTATTCAGTTACTTCTATTGCTTGAAGAAATACTATTCATAATAATTGAAAGCTTATAATAATATATTCACCACATGGATTGTATTCGGTTCAGTGGGCTTAGTTATTCTCATTCACTTGATATTTAGTGTGTTAAGGGTTTAGTCTTTATTCTGATTGTATTTTTATAATATAACTAGGGCTTTGAATCAAATTTGTTCTTATTTAATTCAATTCAGTGGATAGTGTAACTAGGTCTTTGAAATTGATTGTTACTCTATTCAGTTAACTTCTATTGCATGAGAAAATACTATTCATAATAATTGAAAGCTTATAATGATTTATTTACCACATGGACTGTATTCGGTTCGATGGGCTTGGTTATTCTCATTCACTAGTTATTTTGTGTGTTAAGGATTTAGGCTTTATTCTGATTGTATTTTTACAATATAACTAGGGATTTGAACTTGATATTTACTACATGCTTGTGCTTTTCAGTGTATTGACTGAAGTATTGACCAAATTTTTTCATTACAGCAAAACACAACAAGACAATGGTGACAAAAAATGAGGAGCCACATTATGATGTGAGAGCATTAAATAAATTTATCCGCTTTCGTTCAAATAATATCTATTTTGTATTATAAAAATATCCTCACATTCTGTTTCAAAACTTGCAGAAACTTATGATTGCAGATGCCAAACAAAGGCAATAGCAATAGTATTTAGGAATATGAGTCAAGAAAATAGAGATATAATTGAACAAATGGGATTTGGTGCCCTGGCACATGTCCTAGAAATGAATGTCTCTCACGCCCTGTTAAGAGAATTGATTGATTGCTTTGATGACTATAAGGGATGCTTGAAAACTTTCCAAGGGAACATTAAAATAACTTCTCGCAAGGTAACGGCTGCCCTAGGCATAAACAACGGCGGTAATACACTTTCCACTTCTTGCTTATTTTCCGTTCATTGCTATACCTTTTTGGCTGATTTTTTGCTATTAAAATATTGTAGAGAATCTTTTTTATGACAAGGTTGATTACACAAAACTAAATCCAGAAGACAAGAAAATATTTGACAGCGTTAAAAATATTTCGTTGGCGACTTTGACAAGGAATGTGCTGGATATGAGCATTGAAGGGGAGGAGAATCGGCAAAAATTCAAAAGTACTTTTGTTGTCTTCTTACAAAAGTACTTCTTGTTGCCGACCACGGTAAGCGTGGCCTCCCCGATACATAAGCCGCTTATCTTTCACGTGGACAACATCCAAGAGTGGGATTGGGCAAAACATGTGCTCAACTTCTTGATAAAAGGAATAGAAAACAAGAGAAAGGGAACGAAACAGTCCGTTGATGGCTGTGTTTTTGTTTTGATGCTGATATACTTCCATGAAACTAAGTTCTCTCGCCCATTCGGACCTGATGCTCCCCCAGCACCGTGGGTGGCCCATTGGACAAAGCAAAAGATGCTTGACCGAATTTCGAGGGAAGCAACTGACCCATTGGTAAATTAAACAAAAAATTCCCCCTAAAATTTCATTTCAAATGCTTCTAAAATAATCTACTAACTAAATAAACTTGTGTTTTAGGTTATAATTAATTTATTTCTCCTACTTGCAATTGTTAGTGTGTTCATTTGAATCTTTGTGCATTCAAAAATACTATTCTTCATTATTAAATATTTGTCACGTTTTATTCACCATATGAATCTTATTCGGTTCGGTGGGTCTGATTCGTTTGGTTCACCTGATTGTTAGTGTCTTCAATTGAGTTCTTATGCATGCAAAAATATTTTTTGATCGTTAAATAATTATCACGTTTTATGGCATTTTATTCAGCACATTACTATTGTTAGATTTAGTTGGTTGCCAACGTTGATTCAGCTGATTGTTACTGTATTTCTCATTAAATAAATTTTTGTTTTAGGGACTTCTGTACAGGAAAAATATAAAGAAGGAAGAAAAAACAAAGAAGTTAGATAAGAAGGAAAAAGGAAAGAAAGAAAAAAAAAAGAAAATTGTTGATCTGGATTCTTCTTCAGAAGAAGAAAGATTTTCTGAATCTGAAACTGAATCCGAATCTGACAAAATACCACCAGCAAAGAGAACAAGACAAAAATTCAGAAACAACAACTGAAAATGAAAGCACTCCAACGGATTCAGAAAGCAAAAGTGAATCTGAAAACCAGTAAGTTTGATCTTCATATTGATTTCATTTAACTTGTATTTGCTTAAAGTTGTTCTTATGTATTTGTTCTTATGTATTACAGAGAAGAAGAAATTGAAAAAACTGGCACTAAGAAAAGAAAACAACCACAAAAGGTGGTTAAAAAACAAAGCAAAAAAAGAAGGCATGTACCGACAGATTCAGAGGGCACAAGCAAATCTGAAAGCCAGAAAGTATTAGGTGATGTTCATTTATATGATTGTATGATATTCATCTGGTTTATTTTTTGCATTTCCTTACTTAAAATTGTTTATGTATGCTAGTTAAGTAAAAGTAAATTACAAATGTGATATTGTTCACTGCAGTTGCTCAAGTTGAGTTCTTTTTTATCCGGAAATATTTTTCTTGATGATTGAATGCCTATCACGTTTTGTTCAGCGTATGAATTTCTTTCGGTTCGATGGTGTCTGTTAGTTTCGTTCACTTGATTGTTAGTGTCTTTTTCTTGCTTATATTTTTCTTCGGTATAAATTCAATGTCTTTGTTTGTGTTGCAGAGAAAAAGAAATTGAGAAAATACCCATAATAAAAAGAAAACAACCGTAAAGGGTGGCAAAAAAGCAAATACAATCTGACAAGCAGTAAGTTTCTCGAATCATATTTTCTTTTACTTTATTGATGCTTTCGTTCTAGGTTCCTTCAAACTTTTTTTATGGACTTTCAAATATGAACAAATAAAAGACAGCGCTGTAGAAAGAAGATGACAAACATTGGAGACAATAAGAGAAAAGAGGTCAAAGAAAAGAAATGATGGAGCTTAGACAGCGAAGGTTGCTCCGGATCAGTTTGACTCGATGGAGCCACAAAATGATTTGTCTGAGACGTAAGATTCGGCTTCTTTTACCGAGTTATTTTTCTTTCTTTGCTAACTATTGATAGAACCTTTTCTAATTCCTCTGGATTCAATTATGATTAAGGAAAATTCGAAAGGTTTCCAAAAATTGGTAAATTGGTTCGTTATACTCTTTATTTTCGGTTCGGTGGTTTTCAAAAATGAATTTCATGTGTTTCTAGAACTCTGCTTTTAATCTTGGTTTCTAATTTTAATTTGTTATCTTTTTTTTTAGGAAAAATACCTTGAAAATCACGGTAAAATATTTTAGAAAAAAGAAAATCCATCCAAGAAAGACTTTTAAAAGTTCTCCAGTGTAAGTTAAAAATATTTATGTTACTCTTTTAGATTTAGGTAATTATATTTTGTTTAATTAATCTCACGGAAAATGTGTTTAAATGTCACTAGCGCTACACCCAATTCTAAGCTACAAATCATTGAGGTTCAACAAGAAACTCATTCTGAACCTTTGAAAATGTGAGTTTTTGAATGTGCAGATTCTCGTTTCTTAGAACAAATTCTAATTATTCAACATTAACTTCTTCCTTGTTTACATTCCTTAGAAATTCTCTTGCGTTGTCTCTTCCAAGTTCTCTTCAGGAAGAGTTGATCAATGATGACTTTATCTATGTCCCTCCAGAAAGTCAAACACAACAAACCTTCAATGAAGAGCAAGTTTATAAATATTTATTCACCACATGAATCTTGTTCGGTTCGGTAGGCTCATAAAATACTTTTTATTATTTTTAATAGAATATGATAATAGTTTGGGATCATGATTGAACTGCTTCCTCTTTAATGCAGCAGCCCTTAGAAAACACAACAGCAACCCAGCAAAGAACCAGCGGCGCAACAAACTGAACAACAAAAGCAGGCTGCTGAGGAATCTTCACCAAGGAATACAGAGCCAGAACCTTTAATTAATGTGTAAGTTTTAATTAATATCATTTTTATAATTTTTGGTCTAGTTGGTAATTAAAATTCTTTTTATTAGAAAAATCTGTATCATTATTGAAATCTTTTTTGTTTAATGCAGCAGCCATCCCAAACAACAACAACAAGAAGCACAACCTGAATTGTAAGTTTTACCATTATTCACCATATTGTTTAGTTTCGGTTCAGTGGGCTTGGTTATTTTAAATCACTTGCTAGTGTGTTCAGGATTTAGGTTATTCTGATTGCATGCAGCAATGCTTTTCTAGTTGTTTCATTATTTATCATGTTTTATTCAGTGCATCAATGGGATTCGATTTGGTGGCCTCATAAAATACTTTTTATTTTTTTAATGGAATATGATAATAGTTTGGGATAATTATTGAAATATTTACTATTTAATGCAGCAACCCTCTGGAACCGCAACAGCTGCTCAACAAATAAGCAACAACATAGCAATCGGAAGAAGAAGTACATCTTAATGTGTAAGTTTTACTGCTTATACAAATTCCGATAATTTTCATTTCATTACATGCTTTAATTGTAAGTTTTATCTCTTCTGTTTCTTACATATGCCCTCCGGAACCCGAAAAGCAGGATGTCGAGATATCTTCACTGAGGAAAACGGAGCCAAAACTTACGTTGTCTGTTACAAGTTCTGTTATTAAAGAGTTAATCAATGATGCCTATATCTATGAAGTTTTTGATAATGAGTAAGTTGCACATAAATTTTTTTAATTAATTTTAACGGGTTGTTTTTGAACTGTTTTCTCTTTAATGCAATAGCCCTGCCGAAAAACAACAGCAACCTAGGCAAAGGAAATATGATATGCCTTTCTTTAGCCTTGGGATAAGTCCACCAGCATCTCAACCAACTCATCCCTCTGAGCCGCCTGTTTCACAGCTTAAAATCCTGGCAGAGGCAGTGGAAGATGCTGGAGTGACGACAGCATTAAAGTTTGCTGAAGCAACATCTTTTGAGCCAACCTTACCAGCTGCTGAAGTTTTCAAAACTCCGGAGAAAAAGATAAAAATCTCGAAGGAGTTGATCGAAAAGTGTTATCATTGGATGACACATGTGAAAACGACAAAAGATAGTAGAAACGAATATGATACAATATTCGTCTTGAAACATGAGGCACTTTACGAGGGGTTAACAGAATATTTCATGTCTCTAATGCCCAAAGAACAAGTGCATGCCATGGTAAATTCTTTGCCAATTGCGTTAATGTTAATGATTTTTCTAAACACTCTTATATAGTATATCTCATAAATTTTCTTCGTGTAGGTTGTCAGTATACATAGCATGATTCTCAACTAAATAAAAGTTCGCCGGTATCAGGAACAAATATACATTGTGCCGCTGGAATTGTGGTAAGCTAAATTTCTTATTCCCTGCTGATTGCTGTTCGGTTCAGTGGAAATGTTAATATTGATTCACCTGATTGTTATGTGTTCTATTGAGTTCTTTTGCATGAAGAAAACTTTTCTCTTGATGATTGAATATTTTTCACGTTTTATTCATCATATGAATTGTGTTCGGTTCTGTGGAAATGTGATTTAACTGATGTTCGATTTGCAGAATTTTATGTCGGGAACATATGGCGTGGACTACACTGATAAAAGGACAAACAAGGCCTACAGGTTTGATATTAAGTAGTATGCCCACCACCGCCAATTTCATGACAAAAGAAAACTTGCATCGCATCCATCTGTAAGTTGTAATTTCTAAAAATTCTTCGATAATTCTCTTGTTTGCTATTGTTTCGACTGAAATATTCTATTATTTTCCCAAACTTCAGCTATTTGTGCCAATTCGCAATGGAACGCATTGGTGGTTGTGGATTGTTGATGTCAACAAAAAAAAATTTTATGTCCTTGACCCCTATCAATAAGCTGAAAAAAGATATACCTGAATCAAGAGTGAAACTGAACAAATTTGTTGTAAGTTATTTTGTTGTAAATTATTCAAATTATTCAGTAGATGAGAGGAGTTTGGTTCACTGTTGTTGCTTCTCTTTATTTACTTTTTGTATCCCTTTCAGGGTTTAATAATTTCCTAGATGAGGGTGTACGCTGGGGTGGAACCCTTAATGGAGGACGGACTGGGAGAGGAAGCAGAGTATATCCCACTGAATGGTCAACGTACAGAGTAAGAATCTTTCTCTTCTATAGTTTTATTTTTAATGTGTTTTATTTTGTATACTATTAATCGTATTATACTCAATTCTTGCTTAGCTATTATTGTGGAATATACATGATGAAATGGCTCGAAACAATTAATCAACGAAAGATCAAAAGCGGGAAGAGATATAAATATAAAGCTTGGACACAAATAAGTACTTTCTAAATTAATAAACTTCTCTCTTTTCTTATTTCATTCAGTTCAGTGGATAGTGTAACTAGGGCTTTGAAATTGGTTGTTATTGTTCAGTAGTTCTTTTCCATGGAGAAATACTATTGTTGTTGGCTGAAATTTGATCACCATTTATTCACCACATAAACAATGTTCAGTTCGGTGGCCTTCTTTTACTTTGTTCAGGGTTTAGAGTTATTGTGATTGTATTTTTACAGTATAACTAGGGCTTTGAATGACATTTATTGTTAATTTCATTCAGCTCAGTGGATAGTTTAACTAGGGTTTTGAAATTGGTTGTTACTCTGTTTAGTACTTCTTTTACATGGAGAAATATTATTCTTGTTGATTCAAAGTTAATCACCATTTATTCACCACATGAACATTGTTCGGTTTGGTGGCCTTTGTGATTTTGATTTACTTGATATTTAATGTGTTCAGGGTTTAGGGTTATTGTGATTGCATTTTTACAGTATAACTAGGGCTTTGAATGATATTGTTCTTATTTCAGTTGGGTTCATTTCTTATTAACTAATTCCTTTCAATTGAAATGTAGGAAGAGATTGATGACTTTAGGTATCGATATGGTCCGAATCTTCTGTTGCACAAAATGAACAAAATCAGAGACCAAGTGATTTGGGAATCTGAAGCAATAAGACTTCCAAAGCCATCTACTGTCCTTTCCAGCCTTTATTGTAAATTCACATCTGGGGATTTAGATAGTAAATAGCATATACTATCATTGACTGGTTGTAATTAACAATATTTTATTTAACTTGTTAAAAAAGCAAACAATATTTCTTTCAAATGTATATATGTCAATATTAATGTAAATGTTAATGTATATATCTATTCTTAATATCAATGTATATATCAAATGTTAATATTCATATTTGATTCAAGATGGATTACTCATCTGAGATGTTAATTTATATATCCGTTGGAACTATTTGGCTGATGTTTTATTCCAGGTTCTCAGTGATTGCAATCAGTGTATTTACCAATACATTAGGAATACCAAAAAACACAGTGAACCGAAATTAATACACTGGTCGAACCAAAAGTTACAAACACACTGTACAGAAATTCAGAGAGCTAATTATAAAAAAATATTTCTATCAGTATTCAGTTTCAGAAACACCTGAACTCTCTGACATAGCAAAATAAATTGACTATTCAATAAAGAAAAAATTGACTTTTGGAATAAAGAATTTCATAAAAAAAAAGTGACTATTCATTAAAGACTAACAACAGTTAGAAATTAACCCTCCTATAACCTTGGTGAATCGAAATTTGCTCATGGGTGAACAAAACTTTATATTAATAAAAACTAAAACTCATATAGTCCTCTCTTAGATAATTCATATTTGGTGAATTGTAAAGAGTGGAGCTTGACTAAATTGATGATCCGGCGTCTAAAAAGTTCAACTACAAAACATAATTAATTGTATATTAGCAAAATGCATAATTGAATTTTTACATAATCGAAAGCAAGTCAAGATAAACCCCTGAACCCTGAACCCTAAACCCTAAACCCTGAACCCCTAAACCCTGAACTCCTAAACCCCTAAACCCTGAACTCCTAAACCCTAAGCCCTAAACACTAAACCCTAAACCTTAAACCCTAAACCCTAAACCGTGAACCCTGAACCATGAACATTGAACTTGAACCCATAAACCCTAAACCCCTAAAACCCTAAATCCAAAACCCTGAACCCTGAACCCCTAAACCTTAAACCCCTAAACCCTAAGCCCTAACCCCCTAAACCCTAAACCTTAAACCCTAAACCCTGAACCTTGAACCCTGAACCCTGAACCCCAAACCATGAACCCTAAACCCTGAACCCATAAACCCTAAACCCCTAAAACCCTAAATCCAAAACCCTAAACCCTAATTCCTAAACCCTAAAATACTAAACACTAACCCCTAATCTAGGTTTCTAATTTTAATTTGTTAGCTTTTTTTAGGAAAATACCCCGGAAAGTACGGTAAAATATTTTAGAAAAAAGAAAATCCATCCAAGAAAGAGTTTTAAAACTCCACCAATGTAAGTTAAAAATATTTATGTTACTCTTTTAGATTTTTTTAATAATTTTTATTTAATTAATCATACAGAAAACATGTTTAAATGTAACTAGCGCTACACCTGATTTTGAGCTACAAATCATTGAGGATCGACAACAAACTCATTCTGAACCTTTGAAAATGTGAGTTTTTCAATCTACAGATTCTCGTTTCTCAGAACAAATTCTAATTATTCAATATTAACATTTCCATTGTTTATATTCCTTAGAAATTAATACACTAGACGAATCGAAAAATTTCATATATCAATATAGCAGAGAACTAATTATAATAAAATGTTTCTATCAATTTTTAGTTTCAAAAATACCTGAACTCTCACATTTATATTAATAAAAAACTAAAACTCAATGATCCAAAATTTAAAACCTCAATGAACCAAAATTTATATTAATAAAAACTAAAACTCCTATAATCCTCTCTGGAAAAATTCATATCTGGTGCATTGTAAAGGGTGGAGATTGACTGAATGGTTGATCCACAGTCTAAAAGGTTCAACTGCAAAAGACATAATAAAATCATATATTAGCAAAATGCACAAATGAATTTTTCTTAATCAAAAGCAAATCAATTTTACCTCAGTTAGAGCTATCTTTTTTTTCTTCGTGGCATTTGAGATCTTTTTTTCTAGGTTTGATCCAAGTCTGTTCTTGGGCCAGCCTCTTGTTTTGACGCATGGAGGGCTTTGAAGGTTGTTCATGTCACTCAATGTCGCTTCTTCATGGGATAATGAACTTTTTCCTTTGCTTTTCTCTTGATATTCTTGCATCTCGTCCATTACCTTGTCAAACACCCGATGCAGAATTCTGGTCAACTCCTCGGACTCGGATGCAAATTCGCATATATTGTGTGACCGAAACACCAAGTCATTGAATCTTTTACTTTTCGGCTCTAGTAGAGGCTCATCTTGGCTGCTCTTGATGTGTGTGTGCCTCCTCTTTATGTTCTTGCTCCAGCGTTCTAGTATGTATCTTGGTGCTATGTTATCCACTCGCTCGAAGCTTAGGATGCTTAGGGAATGGCGGCACAATATGCCCCTTGACTTGAACAGCAAGCATTGGCACTTTACCTTTCGTGATACTGCATCATAGGTGACCAAACACTTGTTGAATGTCGAGTTAGAAACATGCTCTACGACTTCGTATGTTGTGAAACCTAGGGTGGAATGCATTGATCTTGTGACGCAGTTCACTTTTTCTCTGAAATGTGCTTGAACTTCCCTGAACTTCTCGTGGGTATACACGTGTTGAAACTGGGCCTCTATTGCTGATTTTGTTGCACACGGTATCACAGTGTGAAAATCTGCAGCATCGAATTCTCTCTCTCTTTGCTCTCTACTTGCTAGGCAATTATCGTATTGCTTCACAAATTGTCTCAAGGAGCTGTTGCGTGTGATGAACTTGTTGAAAAATGAGTGCATGATCTCGCTCCTTTGTGTGCTTCTCATCCCGGCTTAGAAGTGGTGACCCGGGTAAACTAGAATCCATATATGCCAATCCTCGTACAACTCTGCAACATGAACCGAAAACATAAGCACCAGTGAACCAAAATTTGTGCACGTTTTAACGACATGAAAATAATTCAAATTCAAACATCGGTTACCTGAAGCCACGTATTGCCTTCGAAGCCATACTTTGTGAGGAAATCGTTCCAGTTTCTGTCAAGTGCATCTTTTGTGTATGAGTTCTAAACAACATGGCTCATCTCTTGTTCAATTTCTTCGTGTCCATTGTAGCCATTTAGTTTGTTTGGGATCTCCTTCATGATGTGCTAAATGCACCACCGGCGAATTGTTGTGGGCATGCACAGCTCAATTACCCTTTGAATCGATGCGCATTGATTGGTAAGAATGCCTTTTGGTGCCTTCCCTCCCATACAACGTAGGCAATGCTCAAATAGCCATTTGAATGATTGGATGTCCTCATTTTTCATCAGCGCGCATCCGAGAAGTGTCAACTGGCCGTGGTGATTCACACCCACAAAAGAACCTAAAACCAGATTGTACCTACATAAATAAGCACACCTAGAACGTGATGAACCGAAAGTTGTACATGCACTGAACATGAAAATATATGTGACTGAACTGAATACCTGTTTGTGTTATAGGTGGTGTCGAATGAAACCACGTCTCTGAAATACTGAAATGCAACCCTGCTTCATGCATCGGCCCAGAATGCATGTTTAATGCAGTGATTGCCTTCAAGGTTGAGCTCAAAGAAACTACTTTGGTTTTTCTCTTTCATTCTTAGTAGGTATTTTCCAAATTCTTTGGCATCGTCTTCTTCAAAAATATGCTGTACTTCCCTTGTGATATAATTCCTCACGTCTTTTTCTATAAAACTTAGTTCACGGTGGTTGCCAGCTGCTGCCACAAATGATTGGTAAGTTTTGCTCGGTCTAATTCCAGCTTCCTCGTTGGTTTCGATGGTGCGACGCACAAACATGCTAAGCTCCCTTTGTTGTTTGAGCATCTCTGCCCGATTTAGACAGTAAAGATGTGAGTGATTCAGAACAACTTTAAAAATTGTCCAAAGACCAACATCCTTCATTATGTGTACGTAAATCCTGGCTGGACAGTTCAACCCGGCTGAAGGATTTGTCTTCAAAGTTGGAGATATCTTGGATTTCCACCTCCCCTCTCTGGTGCATACGATTAGTTGATTCTTAATCTTGTCTCCGTCCCGAGTCGTGTTCCTTATTTTGGTAGAAAAATCGGCAAGTTTCGAATAAAGTTTGTAGAACTTTCCAGCTTCTTTTAGTGTCTTGAAAATCATCCCCACCTTTGGGACAAATTTTTCATCCACAACACATCTGGTCTACATGGTGAACCAAAAACGTCATTATGGTGAAAAAATTATTTAGTACTCAGTGAATAAAACATAATACATTATATATTCCTCTAATCTTTTATACAAACTCCTTTCTACATACCGAACTGAACACGTACTCATAGTAAAACAACTCTATGGTACTGAGTGAACGAGTACTGAGTGAACGAAATATAATCTAGTGTATTAAAATAAATTCAAACTCCTTTATGCTTATCGAACCGAAGAGTTACTCACAGTGAAAGAATTGTATAGTACTTACTGAACGAAATATAATGCATTATACAAAAGCAAATTCGAAACACCTCTGTCTACAATTTAGATATTATCAATTCAATTCAATTCAGAGTCAAAAACACCTAAAATAAAATTTAATTCAAATATTACGTCTATTGAATTCAATTCAAATAAAATTCACAATCACATTCCATTCAATTCGATTCAAAATTGAACAATCCAAACCTCATCAGCATCATTTGTTTCAGAAGAATAAATCAGATTGTTATCATTCAACTGATTTGAAGTTGAATCATTCATTGATTCCCTTCAGAAGTGTAAATCGAAGAAGAAAATGAAGAAGAAGAAGAACGACGAAGAAGAAGAAAACGCGAACAGATGAGAACAACGAAGCTTATTAGGTTAAAGAAGAAGAAGAAGAAGAGAGAAGAAAAAAGAACGAAAATGCGAGAAAAAAAAGGTTTATGTTGAGAAAGATTTATCACGCAACAGAAGGTTTACGTTATATGAGACGCGTGTATAACAAACGACTCAGGAAAGGGGAACGCGCGTGTGAAAAAAGTTACTTGAGTAGCTTGAATAAAAAAATTATATGAATGTAGAGCTTTTTTGAATTAATAATAGCAAGCAGGTAAACCATCAAATCTCATACGCAAAGTGTACCAAACTAATTTATTTATGACTATATCATCACTATGTTAATTATTTTTTGCTTAGGACTTGGATGCTTCCAATGCTTTAATTTTAGCGTCTTTGAAGAGTCCTTTTTTGCGCCAATAGAGAAAGTAACGCAGCATATAGGAATCAACAAATGTCTCAGGAATTGCCCTCACTGTAAATGCCTGAAGAGAATGTAGCAAGTAAGGCACCACCACAGTTTCATACCCAATCCATCTTGTGCATGATTTTATATACTTCTCTGGCGTTGGAACAAACACAGAAGTTCCCAGCTTTGTTAACTTCGTTGACACATATAATGGAACCTGTTTCACACATTTATTAGAATATATTTATAGAGAAAGTTTAGGGGGTTAGCATTTTTATTAAAATTCGGCCAATACTTAATTAACAAAAGAAAAATGAATAACCCTACACTATTAGATATAATCTCATACCATTAAAAATATTAATAATGACTAATTGATAACTATAAATTACAAAACCTGCTGACTCCCTAACATTATTCATAGAACATTAGTTTAGATATACAATGAGATAACTTATGTTATATGGGAGTGAGAGTAGTAAATTTGGGCGGTTAAATATTAGATAAATAGTCAGTATTAGAATAAAAGTTTTATTTTAATACACCAAAAATATAAAGTATTTTATACAATTATCT
>NC_029794.2:15291484-15308470 GCF_000816755.2 Arachis ipaensis | reverse complement strand
AGTTACTCACAGTGAAAGAATTGTATAGTACTTACTGAACGAAATATAATGCATTATACAAAAGCAAATTCGAAACACCTCTGTCTACAATTTAGATATTATCAATTCAATTCAATTCAGAGTCAAAAACACCTAAAATAAAATTTAATTCAAATATTACGTCTATTGAATTCAATTCAAATAAAATTCACAATCACATTCCATTCAATTCGATTCAAAATTGAACAATCCAAACCTCATCAGCATCATTTGTTTCAGAAGAATAAATCAGATTGTTATCATTCAACTGATTTGAAGTTGAATCATTCATTGATTCCCTTCAGAAGTGTAAATCGAAGAAGAAAATGAAGAAGAAGAAGAACGACGAAGAAGAAGAAAACGCGAACAGATGAGAACAACGAAGCTTATTAGGTTAAAGAAGAAGAAGAAGAAGAGAGAAGAAAAAAGAACGAAAATGCGAGAAAAAAAAGGTTTATGTTGAGAAAGATTTATCACGCAACAGAAGGTTTACGTTATATGAGACGCGTGTATAACAAACGACTCAGGAAAGGGGAACGCGCGTGTGAAAAAAGTTACTTGAGTAGCTTGAATAAAAAAATTATATGAATGTAGAGCTTTTTTGAATTAATAATAGCAAGCAGGTAAACCATCAAATCTCATACGCAAAGTGTACCAAACTAATTTATTTATGACTATATCATCACTATGTTAATTATTTTTTGCTTAGGACTTGGATGCTTCCAATGCTTTAATTTTAGCGTCTTTGAAGAGTCCTTTTTTGCGCCAATAGAGAAAGTAACGCAGCATATAGGAATCAACAAATGTCTCAGGAATTGCCCTCACTGTAAATGCCTGAAGAGAATGTAGCAAGTAAGGCACCACCACAGTTTCATACCCAATCCATCTTGTGCATGATTTTATATACTTCTCTGGCGTTGGAACAAACACAGAAGTTCCCAGCTTTGTTAACTTCGTTGACACATATAATGGAACCTGTTTCACACATTTATTAGAATATATTTATAGAGAAAGTTTAGGGGGTTAGCATTTTTATTAAAATTCGGCCAATAATTAATTAACAAAAGAAAAATGAATAACCCTACACTATTAGATATAATCTCATACCATTAAAAATATTACTAATTGCTAATTGATAACTATAAATTACAAAACCTGCTGACTCCCTAACATTATTCATAGAACATTAGTTTAGATATACAATGAGATGTTATATGGTATATGGGAGTGAGAGTAGTAAATTTGGGCGGTTAAATATTAGATAAATAGTCAGTATTAGAATAAAAGTTTTATTTTAATACACCAAAAAACCTACAAAATTTTTTTTATACTAATAGTCAAAATTAAATTTTTAAAATAAAAAGGTAATATGATCTTTCTAGATTTTTTTTCCAATCTTTAGTTGAAAAACTCAACCACCAATAAAAAACCAAATTCAAGAGTTCAACCAAACAACACAAATTGAACCAACCAAACAAAACAAGAACCAAACCCACAACTTGGCACAGACAAAACCAAATCAACACAACACTCACATAGTCACATAATCAAACTAAACAAAACCCAAAATTCCAAAACACATGCCAATAACATAAATAAGACACCAGACCAAGACCATCAATAATTCTATTACCAAACTCCTTAAACATGAAATTAAATTCACGTATTGTGCCCTACGATAAGATTCTGATTCTAACTATGCACTGCTCTGTCTTTCTTCTAGTTGTTTTTTAGTTGACTGATATTTTTAGAGTTATTATATGACCTTTAAAAAATTTTAAATGCCATCTCTAGTACATAAAGATCAATATTAAGAATTAAGATATCAGATGGATTGAATCTCTTTCCTTTTTGTGTTAGGAGTACAACATGTCATAAGGCCATTTACAACTTATATAAACATAGATGATCATATTCCAAGATTGTGAGAAGTGAGAACATAATAAAAGTATCTATATAATTAAAAATGCTTCTATATCACTTGGATTAATTGGTAATGTCAAAAATATTTCAATCAAATATAAAAAGAAATAAAAGAAAACCTGACACTGGATGTCAATTCCTTTATGCCTGTATTCCAAGTTAATGCATCTCGAGAACATTTCCACAGATCTGTGAAAAACAAATAAATATTACGTTTATTTTATAGAAACAAAAATTTAATAGGACAATGTTATTTGTAGATCTAACTTTTTCTGTCTATTTTAAGTAGTTATTAAATCTAAGAGTGGAGAAGGCAAAAGAAGTAAAAGATTGAAGTTATAAATCAAAGTGAAGTCCCTTTTCTGATCCAATTTTATTTCAAGTTGGTACGAGGTTCACATAGAATTACGGTGAAAGACATAAAATGTAATTATGATGTTAGAATAATTGTGGGTATTTGATCAATATGTTAAAAAGAGTAAAACTCCTTTTTATCCCTTATATTTTTTTAATTTAGACAATTCACACCTTAAAAATTAAAAAATAATAGTTTGTACCCCATATTTTTTCTTTTTGTTAGACACATGAATCTTTTTATGAGAATTTTCGGCAAATAACTACTATGATATAGTATTCACCTGTTTTACATGGATGATAACCATTTGATTGAAGTTGTTTATTGTTTATACAGTCATCAAAACAATATTACAGAAAGATAATAGCCATTTGATTGAGACATTATTTTGATGATTATGTAAGAGCTAAACAATTCCAATCAAATTATTATTATTTACGTAGAACTGATGAAGATTAGATCATATAAGTCACTTTACATGTAAGTATTTTTCATTTTTTTTTTACTAAAAATTCTCATAAAAGAGTTCATGCGGTCTAATAAAAAAAAAGAATAAGGAACTTGTTATTTCTCAATTGTTAAGATGCAGAAAAAGATAGAGTTGGACAAAAATTTTTACTATTAAAAAAAAGTTTAACCGCTTTTATATTATAATGTCAGCTAAAATGACTAACTTAATCACTTATGATGTTTCTTAAAAAAAGAAAAACAAAACTACTATTTTAACTTAATCACTTAAAAACATATATATAAGGCTCACATAGCATTCCACAACATAAACACTTTCCGCACTGAAAATACTAAGCAATTAATAAAGTCAAAGATTGAATTCTAAGCAAATAAAAAAGCATAAATTAAATTTAGAAAATTACCGTTTAGTAGCAGCATAGACGGTAAACAAGGGATATGATGGAAGAAGAAAAGTAGAACCAGATCCAAGGTTTATGATTGCTCCTTTCTTCTTCTTGATCATACTAGGAATCACTGCCTTTGTGACCCAAATTGTTCCTTCCACATTAACTTTTATGGTACCATTTATCATCTCATAATCAACCTCATGAAAGTACCTAGCATAAGCATGTGTCCACCCAGCACAATTTACAAGAATACCCACATCCAAACCCTCAATTTCTTCCTCAACCCTTTTCATAATTTCCTCTCCATTTTCTTTTGCAAAATCAATTGCTAAACATTTTATTTCAACATTGCCACTATTTTTGTCTCTTATTTCATTGGATGTGGCTTCAAGCTTTTTAGGGTTTCTACTAACCAAGAGAAGGTTGAGACCCTTAGATGCCAATTCATGTGCCATGGCTTTGCCAATTCCATCGGTGGATCCAGTGATCATGGCCCATGAACCATACTCTTTTAGATTCTTTGGAGCCCTTAAGAACATTCCCCATACCCACTTCACAAAATACAAGACATTTTTGCATACTAAGATGAAGCCTATGGTACTTGTTGCTACCATGAAGAAATCAAGAAACTCCATTTGAGTAATGCTATTTATTAGTTATGCGCTCGAATGTACATAAATTATTATTCCATGCTCATCAAAAACAAAAGAAATAAAAGAAACAAAATTCTCAAGCTAGGTTATGCATGCACTCGGTGCTTTCAATTCATTCATAAAAAAGGGTCATGTAGTAAGTGTGGGATGGTGCAACAGAAAATTCTTTCAAATAAAGTTTTCAGGTGCGGTTGCTACGCACTAGGCATAAATTAATCAATTGATTAATTTTTTTATGAATGGTTTAGACACATGACCATAAAAATAATAAAATATTTGTAGGGCATAAATAATTATACACTTTTAGGCTATGTTTGTGTGTTTCGTGAATAATAAAAGTTCATGATTAGTAGTGGAAAGAAAGATAAAGACAAAGGGCACCATAAACCAAACTATGGAGTAATAAGTCATATTGGACTCCAAAAACGTTTTAGTAATTAAGATATTTTAGGCTTTTATAAAAGTTTTAAGTATTAAACTAAATTTTAAGTTTTTATTTCATTAAACAAATTCCTTTATAGGTCAGATAATTCCGTTAGCGGCTAAAAGAATTTTCTATGTAAAATGCTAATTTAAAAATTTTAAAAATTTGTAGAAACTTTTATACCATGTTGAATATGAGAACCTTAACCTTCTTTGCAATCATTGCAAGTGCTTTGGACATGCATGTACCATAGGCACTTATTCATATTTGGCTCAATAAATAAAAGTCAGGTCTAAGAAGACTAAAAAGGTCCACTAATAAAGATGGACTTCATGATAAGCCTGACCTCTTCAAAAAGGTCGGACAAAGACATAGAAGTCCAACTCTACTTGACTTAACAAGTAACTGCTTTCGTAAATCTCTTCTACCATCTCTACCTCATTTAGAAGGTAGATCCCAACAAACTCCCAAGATAAAGGGAACGCTCATCTATCAGAAAAGATAGAACTATTTCAACAAAGTTGGTTATCTACTCTACTATAAATACACTGGAACCCCTAGGTATAACTCACGTTCTACTCTACTAAAAACCTACTTAAAATCCTTGCTAACTTAAGTATTGGAGTCTCTTGTAGGTACCACCCCCTACCTCCTCACGAGAAACTCGGACAAGCAGCACATCGGCACTAAAGAGGTCGGACGCTGCCACATCATGGGGTCTGGACCTCACGTTCAGGCCCAAACAAACGTTTCATGTAACCCTCGGGACATTGACGTCGTTGCTGGGGACCTGGGATTCACCCTCTGACAAATGGTGGACCATGAGCTCAGAGATGGCTATACGGCATCTGAGTCTGAGCCAGAAGATTAGCCAGAAGACCAAGCTCTCTTGCTTTCGCCTCCACCACCACACCATGATCCCTACAGAGAAGGGACCTCAGGAAACCCTCAAACAAGGAGGATCCAGTCCGAGGTCCACCACCCTGAGGTGGAGGATCAACCTCATGCGACCGAGATCCTGGATCTCATCCATGGCCAAGGGGATCGACTGCAATAGCTCAAACACGAGGCTAAACGACAACGGAAAGCAGAATGAGAGTTGCGAAAAGAAGTAAGGTGACGAAAGGAATTAGAAAATAAGTTACGAAAACTGGAAGCTGATGTACAAAGAAAGAATAATCTGGCGGAGTGTAAGGAAAGTCCCTTGGGAGGACAAGATCCATTTACAGAAGAGATCATAAAGGCAAAAGTTCCTAGGAACTTCAAATCGTCCGACATGGATCTCTATGATGGAGCATCCGACCTGAGCCACCATCTTAGTAACTTCAGAAGCAGAATGAACTTGGCCGATGCTTCTGACGCCACTCGTTGCAAAGCCTTCCTGACCACTCTAACCAAGGCTGCAATGAAATGGTTTGATAGCCTGCCCCCCAGGTTGGTCAATAGCTTCGACGATCTGGCTAGAAAATTTTTGACCAGATTCTCCATCCAGAAAGACAAAATAAAGCATGCCCTGAGCCTGCTAGGAGTGAAGCAAGAGGTCGGAAAAATCCTTCGTGACTACATGGAAAGGTTCAACAAAGCTTGCTTGAAAATTCAGAGTTTACCAATCGAAGTTATAATTATGGGTCTGGTCAATAGCCTTAGAGAAGGGCCATTTTCTTAGTCAATATCCAAGAGATATCTAACTACAAAATCCAACAAAGGGCAGAAAAATACATCAATATGGAGGAAAACTCCCGACTTAGGGAACCTCCTTCGCAATCTAACTTGCCCTACTATCACACTCGGGACAAAGAAAGGGAACCCAAGAAGAAAGAGGAGCAAAATGTAGAAATGCCTCGAAAGTATCACAACTACACCCTCTAAGGGTTTTCCTGGTCGATGTTTACAGAGAGATATGTCACACAGAGAAGCTTCCACTACCTTGTCCGATTAAGCACAAGAAGGCTGGAAGACAGACTGAATATTTTGAGTACCACAAGCTGTACGGGCATTCCACTAATGAATGCTATGATCTAAATAATGTCATCAAAAAGTTAGCCAGAGAAGGCCGACTTGATAGATATCTAGCAGATAGGTCAGACGACCCGAGGAAGAGAAGAATGGATGAAGAAGAGGGACGATCAGAATGCCCTCCTTACACCCCCCGAGCGACATATACACATGATTAACGGTGGATTTGCAGGAGAAGAAATATCGAAATCCTCACAAAAAAGAGGATGAATATGAGAAGAAGGGATTGCCACCTCAAGTCGGGATGCTCAATACACCTCACGACATATACACATGCTATTTTATTGAATAAATGTGAGATAAGTTGATAAAATCTCCTAAATTAAGCACAAGATAAACCATAAAATTGGGATTTATCAGTGCTCTATCTCTCCTTCTCTCAAGTTTGTAGTGGACAACGGTGAAGTGTGCTCCTGTTCTCTACCAGAAAGATTCTCCTCTGGTTAGTTATTTGTCTATTTTTCTTTTATTTTTATATTTTTGTGAGGGTTGTTTAATGATTTAGTTTTCTATTATAACTGTTATTGTTATTGAATGTGTGTTATTGATTTACTGATTTAGATATTGTTCTGTTATTGATTACTAATTTAGATATTATTTAGAGCAAAAAAAAAAAAAGAAGAAAAGACAGACAGTGTAGCAAGTTCTGCTTATTTTAAATTGGCGGGGGGGGCAACCCGCCTCATTTTGTGTAGGCTTTGGCGAGACGGGACGGGTAGCCTATTTTGCCACACTTAAACAAGATGGCTCAAGTTCATTATAAAGAGATTGTTCGTAAATATCATGCTTCATTTTTTATTATCTTAGAAACTTATATAATGTTGGATAGATTGAAATCCGTTTGGAATGGGTTGGGATATTCTACTACTGGTGAAGAAAGGTGAAATATTGCTTTATTTGAAATTGATAAGCAAGTAAAATATATTGTAACATTCGAAAACAAACCAATTTCAACTCCCTTAATCACTTGAAGTTCATCGTGGATAACTCTAACGAATCACAACTAGCATAAAATCCCCCTAGTTTAAATTGTCGAATTTTTTTCCACTATAAATAAAAAACACATTATTTTCCCAAAAAAATTATCCCAACTTTAAATTCTGGAATCCGTTTTTTCTTTGGAAATTTGAGTCAAGTTTGCTGCACCCCCGGTGAACCTTATTATATTACTAAGGTTCACCGTACCCCTTGACGAACTCTATGAAATAGACAGAGTTCGCCGTACCCGTGATAAACTTCACGTTATCTCCTCCATAAATACCCACACAATCTCAATACAAGTTGTTCATTCTTCTCTTTGATATTCCTCATCTTCTTGATTTATTCTTCACAATGTATGGAATTCCGTTGTTATCCATTCATTATGATGGTGAAATAGTGTACGATGAAGAAGGTTCTATCATATTTAGGTCTGCTCAACAAGTGATTGCGTAAATGACAGCCGAAATCAACAGTTTAACAGCGTTGAAGAATTTAATATTGCACTCCATTGGGCAACAACACATAAAAAAAGTGAAAAAAATTTACTACCAATATCCGGCTGAAGTAGATAACGTTTTGTTTTATAAAAGGTATATTGTAGATGTTGTGATTCTTTTTTTATTTATTTTATGTTTTTTGATATTGGTATCGGGTACGTGATGACGAGGACATACGGCTTATAAGGATGTGGCACAGCCATTGGACAAATGTCTATCTGTTGGAATTATTTGTTTACTTAGTTGAGTTAGCTGGACAAGGATCATCTATATGTTGATGATAACCCTTTAAGTGGAGTAGTTAAAAGAAATATTAGAAGGACGATGGTTGATCTAAATATGCCACCTGAAGGTAGCTAGGAGGGTGATGCGTGAGCATCTTTCCCTTATTTTCTATCCATTTTAAGTTAGAATTTGTTTAGTTTTAATTTAATTCTAGTGTTTTAAACCTCTTTGAATGCTACTTTGAGTTGTTTTAGTGTTTTAATTATTTCAAGAGAAGTTCGGATAAGTTTGGCAAAGTTTGTGTGCAAGAAAATAGAAGATATAGAAGCTATCCACTAGGGCGCTAAACGCCCAGCTGGTGTTTAGTGCCAGCAACTCAGCATCGAAGAGGAGTCTCTGCCCACAAGGGTGCTAAACGCTGCAACTGGCGTTTAGCGCCAGCAATCCGAATTCACACCTCATCAAAAGAGCATCTTTAGTTGGATTTAACTTTTAATTATTATATTTTATTTTATTTTAGTTATTTTTAATTACAAACAAAATCTTTTAGATTTAGAATTTATTATTTTATTTTAGTTTGAAATCAAATTAGGTTAGATATAAAAGGAAAAATAACTACCTCGTTTGGGGATCTTCTCGCTTCCGCACTTTTACATTTTCTAAACCCTAGTTTTCTCTCTGAAGCACGAGCCATTAAACCTCCTCGGTTAAGGTTAGGAGTTCTGTTTATTTCTATTGATTAAGACTATTATTGTTCTATTTTAATTACGGAAGAATAACCCTTATTCTATATGCATTCTTATGATTCTTGGAAGAGTTATCCCATTTGAACAACAGCTTGAAAGTAAATTCCTCCTAAATTGCTAATTACTTGGACTTAATAGGATACGTGACATATAATCTTTTTTATATCTGGGTAATTCGGATTTTTGTGGCTATAAACTAGAATTGAACTTAACCCTCTAGTCGAAATTAAGTAACCAAGACATTGGCAGTTAACTAGGTTAGAGGAAACTAAATCACTAAGAGATTAGGATTTAGTCACTGACAGTTTGCCATGAAATGAATCTTGCATGATTAAATTAGTTGGTAAGAAAACTTAATCTAGAAGAATAAACATCTCTGAAACCTTAACTGTTTTTTCCCATATATTTCACACCAATTATACTGTTTGCTTTCTTACTTTCTGAATCACTATTTAATGCTTTTGAACCCCAAAACACCACTTTCTGCTTGCCTGACCGAGGAATCATTCGACTATTGTTGCTCAGTCCATCAATCCTCGTGGGATCGACCTTCACTCACCTGAGGTATTACTTGGTATGACCCGATGCACTTGCTGGTTCAGTAGTGGTATTCGAAATTCTGCGACCAGAGGGGTCAAATACTGAATATTCTAATGATGGCATGATGCAATCTGATGTTAGAAGTCATGGGAGTTTTGTGATTAGGGACCCGATGATGGATCCCTATCAAGTCAATCCCGATGACGGTGAAGATGTTAAGGCTGAATCGACGGAAATTTCTAATGAGGGTGAGGAGGGAAGAGATGAACTTCTACGATGACACACAAATCAGATTGATACAACCTACGATTTCTCGTCCGTATGACCGGCCAGATCACTTTTCCACTTTGAATCTCGATGCAATGACTTCAGATTGTTTCTTTAGTCATCGACACCCAGAAGAGGATCCCGTAAGTGAGTTTGAGATTGGACAATAGTTTGAAAACAAGGAGGGAGTGATGTTGGCAGTTAATACGTACAACATCAGGAGCGGTGTGGAGTATAAAATACTAGAGAGTAACCAATTAAAGTATGCTAAACAATGTATCCATTTCGGGTCTGGTTGTGGATGGAACATACACATATCTTATCACTGCAAGCAGGAAAAATGGGAGGTGAGGAGATACAATGGGCCTCACAGTTGCATGCAAACATCGGTGGGCGAAGACCATCAAAGGTTGGATTAAAAGGTGATTGCTCAGCACATATTCATGATGGTGAAAGCAGATCCAACCATCAGCATAAGGGTTCTTCAAGGAAGTGTGAAGAATCACTTCAGTTACAAGGCGTCCTACCGTAAGATTTAGCTTACAAAGCATAGAGTCATTGGTAGGATATATAGAGACTGAGAGGAGTCATACAACGAGCTTCCTCGTTGGTTGTTTTCTATGCAGATGTACTTACCTGGTAAGATTCGTTACGTTGTCTTTAGTAGTGTATGCTTAACGTAGTCAGACCTTATCAGTAATATCATATGTGATTATTTAGGTACCTGAGTTCAACTTGTAACACAACCCTGGCCTGCTTCACCTGATACTATCATATTTCATCGGGTGTTTTGGACGTTTTCTCAATGTCTTGAGGCTTTCAGCACTGCAAACCACTTTATTTCCATTGATGGCACCGACTTGTACAGTAAATACAGAGGCACGTTGCTGATAGCTATTACTTAGGTCCTCCAAAAAAGGCAACCATCTAATGTGCACCATAGAGTCAGAGGCATCCAGAAACAGCATGCCCCCGATCAGCTACATGATATAACCCCTAGTATAATGCAATAGGCGCTCTTTAGTCGGGTGCTCCTCCAGTTCTCTGCACATAGTGTTCTGGCACCAGCTCAGCTTAACAGTCCACTTCACCTGTGACTCTCTGTCATCGGGGCTCGGAACAGCTCCCAATAACTATTGACACAACTCCTCAATGGACCGTCCTTGATAGAATTGCTCCCACCCACCAATGCATCCACTGACTGGATCTCCATCAATAACGAGTCCCAACTGGTACACCACATCATGTAGGGTAATGGTCATCTCCCCATATGGCAAGTGAAACGTATGTGACTCGGGTCGCCATCTCTCTATCAGAGCTGAGACTAATGGCCAATCATGCTCCCACTCCACCATATAGGCAACATGCGCAAATTCTGCTCGTCTGAGATATGGCCTAATCTGGTCGGACGGACGTCCCAACGAATTTCTCCTGGTACGCAAGACCCGAGGTGCCTACCAAATAAAATAAATCAATAAAACAAAAAAATCAACAAGTTACAATACAAATTCAAATTTCAAATATATAAATGACATAAGTTACAAAGTGTACCACTCGGTCAAGCCTGCCTACAATGTGGTCAACCTGATCCAGTCTATACAGGGTATCTTCGTAGCCCAACAATTCTGGCTCCATGACTACAGTTTAACAAAACAAATTAGAATAACTTCATTTAAAATTTAATGAATTAATTAAATTAACTAAATTTACTAAATTACCTAAATTAACTAAGTTATTTAAAAATAACTAAACTACTTCACATCAACTAAATTAACTAAATTATTTCACATTAACTAAGTTTTTGTTACCTACATTCAAAGAAATCTAACAAAAAAAATCAAATGGACCTAGACCATAATTTAGATAAAATAACTTAATTTAAAATTAACTATATCATATTACTAACTACATTTGGCAATAATAAAATGAAACAAAAAAGAGCAGAAGGAAATTACCTAAATTAATTGTAATTAGTTTAAGTGAAACAATAATCAAAATAAATTTTCCTTTCTTAACATCTATTCATAACCACATCATCATTTTACATATTCTAAACTAACAACACATACATAATTATGTAAAGTAAGTGTATCATCGACTTATTAAACTAATTAACGTAACTAATAACTTAACCTAACTTGATAAACAAACATATTCAAATAATAAACAACAACAAATCAAATAGAAAAGATAAACATAACAACCGAATTACCTGAAACTGTCAAACTCAAACAATCAATAACTTCAGCGATGCTCGGAGAAATAACCTATAAAAGATATCAGAGGATGAAAGCAAACAAAATTCAGCATGTGAAACAAAAACGTGAAATATGAGAAACATAACTACAAACTGATTAAAAAAAGAAAACAGAACAACAAAATTACCTGAATCAACTGAAGAGACTAAAAACTTCAACAATGCCCAAAGAAATAACTTTGATAACAGAAGAGAGGATGAGAGTGAAGAGTGTTAGAAAGGTAAAGGTGAAATGAAAATGTAAAATCCCAAATGGTCCTTCATTCCCTTTTTATGTTTGGCAAAACTTAAGGTGAAGTTCGCCGAAGTTGCGGCGAACCTTAGTAATATAATAATGTTCGCCGAGGATGCAGCGAACTTGACTAAAATTAAAAAAAAAAACGTATTTCGGAATGTAAAGTTGGGATAATTTTTTTAGGGAAATAATATTTTTTATTTTATATTTGAAAAAAAAATCCTTAAATTGTCCAATAAAGTAACTTGGATAATTTTTTGAAAATTGATTTTTAATTACAAGAATTTTTTCTGAAGCTACAAGTTCTTTCAAAGGGAGTTATATAATTTTTTGCTAAAGATACATGATACTTTATGATGTTTGCTATTTCACTAAAAAAAATATTTAACATTTTTTAATCAATTGAAACTCATCTTAGTTGACACTAATAAATCACAACCTGTCTATTAAATTATTCTCAAATGTAAATTCTCCATTAAACCAATTTGAATTTTTTTTTGAAAAGTGATTCTAATTACAGGATGTTCCCTAAAGTTATAGGTTCTTCCAAAGGGACTTAGTGAATATTTACAAAGTTTGTTATATCACAAAAAATAAAATTCCAATTTCTTTAATCACTTGAAACACAATTTGGCTAGCTCAAACAAGTCATAACTAGTCCATAAAAACATGCCCAAGTTTAAATTGTCAATAAACCAACAAGGATGAATTTTTTTGAAAGTGATTCTACAAAAAAATCCAACGATATAAACGTCGCCGGAAATCATTTATGATTGTATTTTTGTAATCCGACGCTAATTACATTATTAGAATAGAATGGCCAGTTTATTTTATTACTGTAAGAAAAAATTCGAGAGTAATGTTAGCGCTATTTTAATTTTTTGGTGCCCTCATTATCGTTGGACGGTAATATTGTTTAACAAAATATTTTAAAAATAAATCTATATGTTACCATCGGATTTATCTCACACAAAATTCGATTGTTTTTTACTTCCATAATTATCATAATTATAACCTGTTTTACTAGAATCCATGTTATGATAATTAACATTCAAATTAAAAATTAATAAAATCTAAATATGTTTCATTAAAATAAAAAACTACAATGAAAAATAATAAATGTCAAAAATAAAATAAAGTAATCTCGTCAAGCAAATAAAGGATATATAGTAATGTCAAACTACACACACACAAAAAAACCATAACACCCACGGGTCCTCATAAGCATCGTCGTCATCCCCCTGATGGTCTCGCTGGTCTTGACGAGGCGGCGTTGTGGGTGCCAGTGTCTATGTTGCTGCAAGTGCAGATAATGAGAAGCCTCCTCTAGCAGTGGTGCTGTTACCCGCATGCATCTAGCTATTGTATCTCTCCTCAACCAAATGCAGCTACTGACCCTGATCATGCAGGCTCTAAGTCAGACTATGGACCTGCTCATGCAAATCTATGTCTTGGAGATCTACAAGGCTTGTGGCTGAGGTGGAGGAAGATGGACGTGTGAAGGTTGTTGGCGAAAAATGACCCAACTCTAAAGATGTAGTTCTTCTGTAGCTTGGATGTGGTCTGGCACCACACAACATCAGGATCCACCACGGATGCACTCGAGGCATTGTTATTCTCCTTACTCTGCTGAGATTACTGAGTTGCGGCCTCAAAATTATGGGTGTATAAATTCTAACACATTTAATGTGAATGCCAAGATAACTATAGATATGATAGTATGCTATTAAATAATTTAGTTGATTACTTGCATAAAAGTCCGCAGATCGCTGATCAGTAAATATCTACTTATTCTCGTTGAGCGTGTGGGTTTGCTTGAATATCTCCGTCACAGTAACAAGAAGGACCATCGACTTTGTCTATACATATTGGATAAGCAGATTAAAAGAGATGATAATTAATTAAAGAAACAAAGATAAAACTGGCTTAGCATATTAAAATAAGCTATACCATTTTGGCCTTTGTCTTCATAATCGTGGCCGAACCCCCTGTGCACTTCGACGCCCTGGCCAATGCCGTATTAGCCCTATTCGTGGCTTGACGACATCTAAAACCATCTTCCATCTCGCAATACAAATATAACGCCATTTTAATGTTGGGTCGAGGCCACTGCGTAAGGTGGTCCTCTTCATCTGCATGTCCTCTAACATTTGTTGAAGACGCTTCACCATGTGGTGGTGGAAGATCTTTTATATCATTTGGTGGTGGACCTCATCCCACGTGAATTTTTCCTATAGAAAAAATAATTAATGATTAATTCGACAATGTTATATACATTAATGAAATAGCAGACAGAACTAAGATGCAAAGTTAAAAGTAATTTTACCACCACCTGTTAAATCGTTGCTATCGGAACCTTCTTGTAGTTGGGTCAAGGATAGTCAAATGACAGCTTGATAACATTTGTACACTCCTATGTACAAGTATCATTATTCGGTACAAACCTATGAACGAATAATTTACAATTAGTAAAAGTATACATTAAAGGAAAATCAAATATTAATTATATTTATATAGGAATTAGACAAGTTTTTACCCAGTCATGCCATAAGGGAAAATTGTCATTCTAGTGACCTGCTGTGCTACAAGATCTAGCTGGGATTCATGGGATGAAGCTGTCACTACTGCGGGGTGAACCACAAGAGTTGGCTTGGATGTCAGGGTCTGTTGAGGAGGTAAAGGCGGTGGAGGAGTCCGCTCTGGCTTAGGATGAAGAGGAGCAACATCTACAGGATCCACATAATTAGGATTGAGAATCATGATGAACGACTGGTCTTGTAGAGCCTAAACTTGTGATTAGGGGTGGCAAGTGGAGAAGTCCGCCCCACCCCGCCAAAAGCCTGCCCTTTGGCGGGATGGCCCACCCTGCCTCGCCTAATGAGGCGGTCCTGAAATCTCAGTGTGCCCCGCCTAACGGCGGGCTAGTGGCCAAGCCCGGCAAATCTCCTTTTTTTACTATTAAGTATTAAATAATATATATAATTTCACAACCATTTTAATAAATTTATAATTTCTAAAGATATAAAAAAATTATAATTTTTAAATTCACAAACATTAAATTCTTTATAATTATAAATATGTAATGAACATAATCATAAACCAAGTTTTTTGAAACAAAATAATAAAACCAACATTGTCCAAAACAAAATAAATATTGTCCAAAACAAATAATTAAAAATCTACAAGTTTAGAATATAATCAATCAAACGTAAAACATAATTTAAAACACTAAATTAGAACATCTTCAAATCTCATCTTTATTCTCTTGTAGATCAATAACATCATTGGAGCCAACTCTTGAAGAATAACTGATGAGCGGATAATTTATACGCTTTTTGGCATTGTTTTTAGTATGTTTTTAGTATATTTTAGTTAGTTTTTATTATGTTTTTATTAGTTTTTAAATAAAAATCACTTTTCTGGACTTTACTATGAGTTTGTGTGTTTTTCTGTGATTTCAGGTATTTTCTGGCTGAAATTGAGGGACCTGAACAAAAATCTGATTCAGAGGCTGAAAAAGGACTGCAGATGCTGTTGGATTCTGACCTTCCTGCACTCAAAGTGTATTTTCTGGAGCTACAGAAGCCCAATTGGCACGTTCTCAATTGTGTTGGAAAGTAGACATCCTAGGCTTTCCATCAATATATAATAGTCCATACTTTTCCCGAGATTTGATGGTCCAAATAGGCATTCCAAGTCAGCTTAAGAATTCTGGCGTTTAACTCCAAAACTGTCACAAAAGCTGGAGTTAAACGCCCAAACTGGCACAAAAGCTGGCGTTTAACTCCAAGAAAAGTCTCTACACATGGAAGCTTCAATGCTCAGCCCAAGCACACACCAAGTGGGCCCAGAAGAAGATTTCTGCATTAATTACTGATTTCTGTAAACCCTAGGCTACTAGTTCTCTATAAATAGGACCTTATACTATTGTATTTTCATCTTTTACTCAGACTTTGATAGACCTTTTCACGTTGGGAGGCTGGCCATTCGGCCATGCCTAGACCATGTTCTTATGTATTTTCAACGGTGGAGTTTCTACACACTATAGATTAAGGTGTGGAGCTCTGCTGTTCTTCATGAATTAATACAAGTACTATTGTTTTTCTATTCAACTCAAGTCTATTTTTCTCCAAGATATTCATTCGTTCTTCAACTTGATGGATGTGATGATCTGTGACACTCATCATCATTCTCACCTATGAACATGTGCCTGACAACCACCTCTGTTCTACTAGCAATGGCTTGAATGTGTATCTCTTGGGTTTCTAATCTAAGATTGAAACCTTCGTGGTATAGGCTAGAATTATTGGCGGCCATTCCTGAGATCCGGAAAGTCTAAACCTTGTCTGTGGTATTTCGAGTAGGATCTGGGAAGGGATGATTGTGACGAGCTTCAAACTCGCGATTGTGGGGCGTGTGACAGACGCAAAAGGATCAATGGATCCTATTCCGACATGATCGAGAACCGACAGCTGATTAGCCGATGTTGTGACAGAGCATCAGGACCATTTTCACTGAGAGGATGGGATGTAGCCATTGACAACGGTGATGCCCAACATAAAGCTTGCCATGGAAAGGAGTATGAATGATTGGAAGAAGGCAATAGGAAAGCAGAGGTTCAAGGGGAACAAAGAATCTTCATACGCTTATCTGAAATCCACCAATGAATTACATAAGTATCTCTATCTTTATTTTATGTTTATTTTCATCACCTTAAACTCCATAACCATTTGAATTCGCCTGACTGAGATTTACAAGGTGAACATAGCTTGCTTCAAGCCGACAATCTCCGTGGGATCGACCCTTACTCACGTAAGGTTTATTAGTTGGACGACCCAGTGCACTTGCTGGTTAGTTGTGTGGAATTGTGACAAAGTGTGATTCACGTTTAAGAGCTCCAAGTGCTTTGGCGCCATTGCTGATGATCACAATTTCGCATACCAAATTTTTGGCGCCGTTGCCGGAGATTGTTCGAGTTTGGACAACTGACGG
>NC_029794.2:15287385-15291465 GCF_000816755.2 Arachis ipaensis | reverse complement strand
TGCTCTGATCTTTAAATTCTCTTGTTTAGTGTGTTTTGTTGTTTTTCATATGTGCATTTTTACATTGTTATAGTCCTTAGTATACAAACTTTTAAGTTTGATGTCTTACATGCATTGTTTATTTGATCTTAGTTGCATTTTTATTGACTCCCATCATCAAAAATTCAAAAATATTTTTTTAAAACTATGTCTTTTCAAGTCAATAATACAGAGAATTGAAGATTCAGAACATTCAGCAGAGGAATCAAACAGAAAAAGCTGGGCGTTCAAAACACCCAGTGAAGAAGGAAAACTAGCGTTTAAACGCCAACCAGGGTACCTGGCTGGGCGTTTAATGCCCAAAAAGGTAGAGATTTGGGCGTTAAACGCCAGAATGGGCACCATTCTGGGCGTTTAACACCAGGATGACACTAGAGGGAAGATTTTGTTTTTAATTCACATTTTTTTCAAGTTTTCATAATTTTTCAAAATCAAATCTTTTTCAAATCATATCTTTTCAATCATATCTCTTTCAAAATCAATTTCTTTCCATTTTATATTTATTTTTACTATTTTCAAAAATCCTTGCTTCAATTCAAGATTTACTTCAAAAATTTTCAAGTTGTTACTTGCCTATTAAGAAAGGATCAAATTTTAAATTTTAGAATCATATCTTTTAATTTCTTGTTAGTCAAGTAATCAACTTTAGTTTTAAAACTTTCTCTTTTTAATTTGATTTTCAATCATATCTTCTCAATCATATCTTTTCAATCACACCCTTTTTCAAAATTAATTTTCAATCATATATTTTTAATTTCTAATTTCAAAATCTTTTCAAAAATCACTTAATTTCTTTTCTAATCTTAATTTTCGAAAATCTTAATAAAATTTTCAAATTTCTTTTTAATTATTTCAAAATATTTTTAATTTATTTTCGAAAATTCTTCCCCTCTTCTCATATCCTTCTATTTAAAGGACTAACACTCCTCCTCAAGGTACAATTCGAACTCCCTCCTTCTTTATATGTTCGAATTCTCTTCTGTCTACCTCCTCCTTCTATTCTTCTTTTCCTCTGATACCTCAAGGAATCTCTATACTGTGACATAGAGGATTTCCTACTTTCTTGTTCTCTTCTCTTTCATATGAGCAGAAGCAAAGATAAAGGCATACTTGTTCAAGCTGATCCTGAACCTGAAAGGACCTTGAAGAGAAAGCTAAGAGAAGCTAAAGCACAATTCTCTTTAGAGGGCTTAACAGAGCTTTTCAAGGAAGAAGAAACCATGGCAGCCGAAAACAACAATGCCAACAATGCAAGGAAGGTGCTTGGTGACTTTACTGCACCTACTCCCGACTTCTATGGGAGAAGCATCTCAATCCCTGCCATTGGAGCAAACAACTTTGAGCTTAAGCCTCAATTAGTTTCTCTAATGCAACAGAATTGCAAGTTTCATGGACTTCCATTGGAAGATCCTCATCAGTTCTTAGCTGAACTTTTGCAAATCTGTGATACTAGAACCCAGCAATGGAAGAGGTAAATTACATGGGAGAACCCTATGGAAACACCTATAATCCTTCATGGAGAAATCATCCAAATCTCTCACGGAAGGATCAACAGAGACCTCAACAAAGTTTCAACAACAATAATGGTGGAAGAAACAGGTTTAGCAATAGCAAGCCTTTTCCATCATCTTCTCAGCAATAAATAGAGAATTCTAAGCAGAGCCACTCTGACTTAACAACCATTGTCTCTGATCTAATCAAAACCACTCAAAGTTTCATGACTGAAACAAGGTCCTCCATTAGAAATTTGGAGGCACAATTGGGTCAGCTGAGTAAGAAAATTACTGAAATCCCTCATAGCACTCTCCCTAGCAATACAGAAGAGAATCCAAAAAGAGAGTGCAAGGCCATAACCACATCTCACATGGCCAAACATGGAGAGGAGGAAGAGGCAGTGATTCCTACTGAGGAAGACCTCAATGGACGCCCACTGACCTCCATGGAGTTCCCTAAAGAGGAACCATGGGAAACTGAGGCTCACACTGAGACCATAGAGATTCCATTAAATTTACTTTTGCCATTCATGAGCTCTGATGAGTATTCATCCTCTAAAAAGGATGAAGATGTTACTGAAGAGCAAGTTGCTAAGTACCTTGGAGCAATCATGAAGCTAAATGCCAAGTTGTTTGGTAATGAGACTTGGGAGGATGAACCTCCATTGCTCATCAAAGAACTAGATGACTTGACTAGGCAGAGATTACCTCTGAAGAGACAAGACTCTGGAAAATTCTCAATCCTTTGTACCATAGGCACCATGACCTTTGAGAAGGCTCTGTGTGACCTAGGGTCAAGCATAAATCTCATGCCTCTCTCTGTAATGGAGAAGCTAGGGATCATTGAGGTACAAGCTGCAAGAATCTCACTGAAGATGGCAGACAATTCAAAGAAACAGGCTTATGTACTTGTAGAGAATGTCTTGGTAAAGGTTGAAGACCATTACATCCCTGCTGATTTCATAATCCTAGAAACTGGGAAGTGTATGGATGAATCCATCATCCTTGGCAGACCCTTCCTAGCCACAGCAAAGGCTGTGATTGATGTTGACAGAGGAGAATTGATCATTCAAGTGAATGAAGACTCCTTTGTGTTTAAAGCTCAAGGATATCCCTCTGTAACCATGGAGAGGAAGCATGAAGAGCTTCTCTCAATACAGAGTCAAACAGAGCCCCCACAGTCAAACTCTAAGTTTGGTGTTGGGAGGCCACAACCAAACTCTAAGTTTGGTGTTAAACCCCCACATTCAAACTCTAAGTTTGGTGTTGGGAGGTTCCAACATTGCTCTGAACATCTATAAGGCTCCATGAGAGCCCACTGTCAAGCTATTGACATTAAAGAAGCGCTTGTTGGGAGGTAACCCAATCGTTACTATTCTATGATAATTTTCTATTTTCTATTGTTATTTTATGTTTTCTGTAGGTTGATGATTATGTGAAGTCACAAAAACAATTGAAAAAGCAAAAACAAAGTGAAAAACAGAATGAAAAACAAAACACCCTGGAGGAGATAGTTACTGGCGTTTAAACGCTAGTAAAGGTAGCAGAATGTGCGTTAAACGCCCCGTCTGGCACCATTCTAGGCGTTTAACGCCAGAAAAGGGCACCAGACTGGTGTTTAACGCCAGGAATGGGCAAGAAGCTGGCGTTAAATGCCAGAAATGGGCAGCAGCCTGGCGTTTAACGCCAGGATTGGCAGAAAGGGGCGTTTTGCACGCCACTTGGTGCAGGGATGAGATATCCTTGACACCTCAGGATCTATGGACCCCACAGGATCCCCACCTACCCCACCACTCTCTCTTCTTCACCCATTCACCAATCACCTCAATACCTCTTCCCCAAAAAACCCTTCACCTATCAAATCTCACCATTCTCTTCACCACTCACATCCATCCTTCATAAAACCCCACCTACCTCACCATCCAAATTCAAACCACTTTCCCTTCCAAACCCACCCATAATGGCCAAACCATACACACCCCTCTCACTCCTATATAAACTCATCTTCACTCCTTCATTTTCACACAACCTAAACACTACCCATCCCCCTTGGCCGAAACACAAAGCCCCCTCCATCTCCTCTATTTCTTCTTCTTCTACTCTCTTCTTTCTTCTTTTGCTCGAGGACGAGCAACCTTCTAAGTTTGGTGTGGTAAAAGCTAAAGCTTTTTGTTTTTCCATAACCATTTATGGCACCAAAGGCCGGAGAAACCTCTAGAAAGAGGAAAGGGAAGGCAAAAGCTTCCACCTCCGAGTCATGGGAGATGAAGAGATTCCTCTCAAGGGTGCATCAAGACCACTTCTATGAAGTTGTGGCCAAGAAGAAAGTGATCCCCGAGGTCCCTTTTAAGCTCAAAAAGGGCGAATATCCGAAGATCCGACAAGATATTAGAAGAAAATGATGGGAAGTACTCTCCAATCCTATTCAACAAGTCGGAATCTTAATGGTTCAAGAATTTTATGCCAATACATGGATCACCAAGAACCATGATCAAAGTGTGAACCCAGACCCCAAGAATCGGCTTACAATGGTCCGAGGGAAATACTT
>NC_029794.2:15271278-15287307 GCF_000816755.2 Arachis ipaensis | reverse complement strand
TAAGCCCATGGCTAGGGGATGGTTGGAGTTCATCCAACGCTCAATCATTCCCACTAGCAACCGGTCTGAAGTTACTATAGATCGGGCTATCATGATTCATAGCATCATGATTGGAAAGGAAGTAGAAGTTCATGAGGTTATATCCCAAGAACTCTATAAGGTGGCAGACAAGTCCTCCACTATGGCAAGGTTAGCCTTCCCTCATCTCATTTGTCACCTTTGCAATTCGGTTGGAATTGACATAGAGGGAGACATTCTCATTGATGAGGACAAGCCCATCACTAAGAAAAGGATGGAACAAATAAGAGAACCTCACCAAGAGCATGAGAAAATTCCTCATGAAATCCCTGAGATGCCTCAAGGAATGCATTTTCCTCCACAAAATTATTGGGAGCAAATCAATACCTCCCTAGGAGAATTAAGTTCCAATATGGGACAACTAAGGGTGGAGCACCAAGAACATTCCATCCTCCTCCATGAAATTAGAGAAGATCAAAGAACCATGAGAGAGGAGCAACAAAGGCAAGGAAGAGACATTGAGGAGCTCATGCACTCCATAAGATCTTCAAGAGGAAGAACAAGCCGCCATCACTAAGGTGGACCCATTCTTTAATTTCCTTGTTCCTTATTTTCCTATTTTTTGAATTTCTATGCTTATGTTTATTTATGTTTGTGTCTTATCTCATGATCATTAGTGTCTTAGTGTCTATGCCTTAAAGCTATGAAAATGAATCCATCACCTTTCTTAAATGAAAAATGTTTTTAACTGAAAAAGAAAAAGAAGTGCATGAATTTCAAATTTTAAAACAGTTTAATTATTTTGATGTGGTGGCAATACTATTGTTTTTCTGAATGAATGCTTGAACAGTGCATATTTTTGAATTTGTTGTTTAAAGAATGTTAAAATTGTTGGCTCTTGAAAGAATGATGGGAAAAGGGGAAATGTTATCTGATTATCTGAAAAATCATAAAATTGATTCTTGAAGCAAGAAAAAGCAGTGAAAAGCTTGCAGAAAAAAAAAGAGGCGAAAAAAAAGAGAAAAGAAAAAGAAAGAAAAAAAAAAGAAAAGTAAGCAGAAAAAGCCAATACCCCTTTAAACCAAAAGGCAAGGGTGATAAAAAGGATCCAAGGCTTTGAGCATCAGTGGATAGGAGGGCCCACAGGAATAAAATCCTGGCCTAAGCGGTTAAACCAAGCTGTCCCTAACCATGTGCTTGTGGCGTGAAGGTATCAAGTGAAAACTTGAGACTGAGCGATTAAAGTCGAGGTCCAAAGCAAAAAAAAGAGTGTGCTTAAGAACCCTGGACACCTCTAATTGGGGACTCTAGCAAAGCTGAGTCACAATCTGAAAAGGTTCACCCAGTTATGTGTCTGTGGCATTTATGTATCCGGTGGTGATACTGGAAAACAAAGTGCTTAAGGCCACGGCCAAGACTCATAAAGTAGCTGTGTTCAAGAATCAACATACTTAACTAGGAGAATCAATAACACTATCTGGATTCTGAGTTCCTAGAGATGCCAATCATTCTGAACTTCAAAGGATAAAGTGAGATGCCAAAACTGTTCAGAAGCAAAAAGCTAAAAGCCCCGCTCATCTAATTAAATACTGATCTTCATAGATGTTTTTGGAATTCACTGTATATTCTCTTCTTTTTATTCTATTTGATTTTCAGTTGCTTGGGGACAAGCAACAAATTAAGTTTGGTGTTGTGATGAGCGGATAATTTATACGCTTTTTGGCATTGTTTTTAGTATGTTTTTAGTATATTTTAGTTAGTTTTTATTATGTTTTTATTAGTTTTTAAATAAAAATCACTTTTCTGGACTTTACTATGAGTTTGTGTATTTTTCTGTGATTTCAGGTATTTTCTGGCTGAAATTGAGGGACCTGAGCAAAAATCTGATTCAGAGGCTGAAAAAGGACTGCAGATGCTGTTGGATTCTGACCTCTCTGCACTCAAAGTGGATTTTCTGGAGCTACAGAAGTCCAATTGGTGCGCTCTCAATTGAGTTGGAAAGCTCCAAGAAAAGTCTCTACACATGGAAGCTTCAATGCTCAGCCCAAGCACACACCAAGTGGGCCCGGAAGAAGATTTCTGCATTAATTACTGATTTCTATAAACCCTAGGCTACTAGTTCTCTATAAATAGGACCTTATACTATTGTATTTTCATCTTTTACTCAGACTTTGATAGACCTTTTCACGTTGGGAGGCTGGCCATTCGGCCATGCCTAGACCATGTTCTTATGTATTTTCAACGGTGGAGTTTCTACACACCATAGATTAAGGTGTGGAGCTCTGCTGTTCTTCATGAATTAATACAAGTACTATTATTTTTCTATTCAACTCAAGTCTATTTCTTCTCCAAGATATTCATTCGTTCTTCAACTTGATGGATATGATGATCTGTAACACTCATCATTATTCTCACCTATGAACATGTGCCTGACAACCACCTCTGTTCTACTAGCAATGGCTTGAATGCGTATCTCTTGGGTTTCTAATCTAAGATTGGAACCTTCGTGGTATAGGCTAGAATTATTGGCGACCATTCCTGAGATCCGGAAAGTCTAAACCTTGTCTGTGGTATTCCGAGTAGGATCTGGGAAGGGTTGACTGTGACGAGCTTCAAACTCGCGATTGTGGGGCGTGTGACAGACGTAAAAGGATCAATGGATCCTATTCCGACATTATCAAGAACCGACAGCTGATTAGCCGATGTTGTGACAGAGCATCAGGACCATTTTCACTAAGAGGACGGGATGTAGCCATTGACAACGATGATGCCCAACATAAAGCTTGCCATGGAAAGGAGTATGAATGATTGGAAGAAGGCAATAGGAAAGCAGAGATTCAAGGGAAACAAAGCATCTTCATACGCTTATCTGAAATCCACCAATGATTTACATAAGTATCTCTATCTTTATTTTATGTTTATTTTCATCACCTTAAACTCCATAACCATTTGAATTCGCCTGACTGAGATTTACAAAGTGACCATAGCTTACTTCAAGCCGACAATCTCCGTGGGATCGACCCTTACTCACGTAAGGTTTATTACTTGGACGACCCAGTGCACTTGCTGGTTAGTTGTGCGGAATTATGACAAAGTGTGATTCACGTTTAAGAGCTCCAAGTCCTTTGGCGCCATTATTGATGATCACAATTTCGCATACCAATAACCTTTTCCTTTTGCAATATCTTTCTCATCTATATCTTCCTCTTGGAAAAAGTAAATAAATGTATTAGAAAGATAATACATAATATTGAATAAAATCACAGCTTCAACATTATCTGGCAATAATACCATATTCAGCATATCCACGTATCCAATTTCGAGTGCAAATCACAGCTTCAACATTATCTGGCAATAAATGACTTCTATATTTATTCAAAACATAAGAACCCATGCTAAATGCAGATTCTGAAGCCACGGTGGTAATAGGAATGCTCAACAAATCTCGTGCCATTAGTGATAGTGTTGGAAAACGATAATGGTTGTCTTTCTACCATTGCAAAATATCTATGATTGCATCATTGCAAAACAATATTGCCTCACTCAAATAAACATCAAGTTAGTTCTTTTCACTTTTCACTTTAGCTTCTTGATTACGGGACATCAAATTCTTTGAATTGCAAACAATATATGAATAAAAAAATATGAACAATAAAAAATACATATAACCAAGTAGAGTAAATATAAGAAAAATACTTACACTAACAATTTTAATAAGCTAAGTTCCTATCGCAGACGATGTCTGATAAACCACTATTTTATGGTTTATCTTGTGTTCAATTGAGTGGTTTTTATCAACTCTTTACCCACTTATTCATACTATTTGCATGAGTTTACATTCTTCTTCCTGATTTTGTCCTATGATTGAAAACATGCTTCTTTGGTCTTAATTTTGATATATTTAATCCTCTCTTATTACCATTAGATGCCTTGATATGTGTGTTAAGTGATTTCAGAGATTACAGGACAGGAATGGCTTAGAGGATGGAAAGGAAGCATGCAAAAGTGGAAGGAATACAAGAAGTTGGAGAAATTGCTAAGCTGTCCAGCCTGACCTCTTCGCACTCAAACGGCTATAACTTTAGCTGCAGATGTCCAAACGACGCGGTTCCAATTGCGTTGGAAAGCTAACGTCCGGGGCTTCGATTTGATATATAATATTCCATAGTCGCCCTGAAGCTAGACGATGCGACCGCGTGACCCATGCGGCCGCGTCGCAGTGACGAAAATCAGCGTGTTTGAATTCGCAACCAGCGAATTTTGGGCTGTTTCTGACCCAGTTTGTGGTCCAGAAAACACAGATTAGAGGTTATAAAATGGGGGAATGCATCCATTCAAAAAAACACGCTTCCATAATTCACTTTTCATGTAGTTTTTAGAGGGAGAGGTTCTCTCCTCTCTCTTAGGATTTAGGATTAGGATTCCTCTTAAAGGAATTAGGATGTATTATTATTTCAACTTCTTCCCAGGTTCAATGTTTTTTTTATTTATTTTTCTAATTTAATTTATGAACTCTTCCATGTTACAGATTATTATTTTGGATTAATGTTATTTGAGGTATTTCAGTTTACTATTGCTTTCTTTTGTTTACATTATTGTTATTCCCATCTGAAGACATTTTTATTCCAGCAATTTTACTTTTTCCCCTTTTGGCCTTGGTTAAGAAAGCAGTAACTCAGGAGTTATCTTAGCTCAACATAATTGATAACTGTTATCTTTGCTAATTGAACTGAACTTCAATAATTCCAACCTTTTTTTAGGAAATAAATATGATTCGAAGATCAAACTAATTAGTCCCTTGACTTTCCTTTGCTTTAGTAAAGGTCAACTAAGTGGAATTAAGATTCAACTTTCATTATTATTGATAAGGATAACTAAGTCTGGATTCTAATTTCTCATACCTTGCCAAAAGTTTATTTTACAGTTATTTATTTATTTTATTTGTCATTTAAATATATCTGTGCTCATTGCCCAAGCTCCAAAATCTCCAATTTACAAAACTCATAACCAATAATAAGAATATACCTCCTTGCAATTCCTTGATAAGACGACCTGAGGTTTAAATACTCGGTTATCAATTTAAAAGGGGTTTGTTACTTGTGACAACCAAAACGTTTGTACGAAGGGATTTCTGTTGGTTTAGAATCTATATCTACAACGCAACTACTTTTATAAAATTCTTTACTGGCAAAAATTCCAACGTCAAAATGGCGTCGTTGCCGGGGAATTGCAAACGTGTGCCTTATTATTGGTTATTGTAAATATTAAAAAAAATCAATTTTCAATTTTCAATTTTAAAAAAAAATTCAATTTTTAAAATTTAAAATTTTCTTTTATTTTTTTTATAAATTTTTATTAACTAACTATGAATTCTCACCCCTCTCGCTTTGAGTTTGGTTCTAATAATGTTGAAAGGAATGGAAGCTACAACAGGAACATGCATCAAGGTCAAAACAGTCAAGGATGGATGGAGCCAAGAGGATCTGATCAACCCTTTAGGCAACAACACCCTTCAAGATATCTTGGGCAAGGACCACTCAACAATGCATACCAAGCTGATAGATATGGTGGACCCCCTTGTAGTTACCAACAAGCCCCACCCTGTGCTTATAGACCATCCTCTAAACATAGCTTCAAACCACCACAGGACTTCCCACAACACCATGTGGACAATCTAATGAAGAACGTAGTATGAAGGAGATATTAGAAACTCTAGTGAATAGTGAACAACACGATTTTATATTGAAACAATTGGAAGAAGCTACGCCTGCCATAGAGGAGGAAGAAGTGGTTGAAGACTTAGGAGATGCTGAACCTCCATGGGAAAGTCAGGTTATAGAACCTCCTTCCAAGGCGATTGAAATTGATGCTGAGGAGGGTGTACAACCTCCAAGGCATATCATGGTTGAAGACTTGAAAGAGGTTGATCAAGAGATGGAGATTCAAGAAAAAGAAGCACAACCTCCCATGCCCTTGGTGAGCAATAAAGAAGAGATTGAACTGGAAGGAAGCTACCAAGAGGAAGAGGTTGATATTGAAGAAACTTGCAAAGAGGTGGAAGTTGTCAGAGAAGAGCACAAGGGAGTGAAGGTTGCAAATTCATTAGAAATACCTCCCCCTAAGTTGCCATCATCCTTCACAACATTCAAGTGGGTAAAATTCATATCCCTTAGCTTTCTAATCCCACTTGAATATGGGCTACTGGAGACAGATGGTCAACTTAGAGCTCTTTGTGGCATTAAGAGTAAGAGGAAGATGGCCAGTGGTAAGAATTATCCTGCAAGGTTCATTATGGTTGGAAGCTTTAAGTTTAAACGCAAAGGTTGGTATAAAGCTCAACTGAATGGGTCTAGGAAGCTGTTTGGATGTCTCAGTAAGAATTCTGACTGTTCACCACCCAAGTGGAAAAATGATGATCAACAAGAAGATGGGTGCAAAGGCAAGGTCTGGGACCCCGGAATTCAATCTAGAAACCAGCACTCTTGGGGCTTTGTCACTTGCTTTAACTTACTTGAAGGCTTTCTGTGCCTAGTTTAGGATCCTGGAGGCTATTGGAGTTACAAACATTGGTGGAGATTCCTGGATGAGTTCAAGCACAAGCCACCATAACAGGGAGCTCACCAAATGTCCAACTTAAGGACTTTAACTAAAAGTGCTAGGTGGGAGACAACCCACCATGGTATAATCGTTTCTTTTTCATTTTTATTTAGTTTTATTTGTTTTCGAGTTTTATTTTATTTTATTATGTTGAACCTGGAGTTTTGCATCACATTCATAATAACACTACATTCTGCATTTTTTTCAGATCTAAAAAAAAAAGAGAAGAGGATTTTCGCACGCGACGCGACAGCGTCGCCGACGCGTCCGCATCGTATGTGCGTTTGGAAGGAAATTAGGATGAACAGAGAGTCACGCGAAAGCATGGCTGGAGGCGCGCTAATGGCACAAATTGATCCATGCGACCGCGTCACTGACGCGGCCGCGTCATTTGGAAAAATAGCTTCCCACGCGATCGCATCACCCACGCGACCGCGTGGCTCTGAGAAGTCGACATAAATGGGTGCATGGCAGAAAGTTGAGCTGGAGTTGGGCTGGACTCGTGCTGGAAGCCCAAGCCCTCCCACACGAACGCGTGCCTCACGCATTCGCGTTGTTTTCAAAAGATGGCCACCCACGCGATCGCGTCGACCACGCGATCGCGTCACCCAGATTTTTGGCAAAAAAGAGTTTTGAACAGAGAGTTGCGCGACCGCGAGGCTGCACTCGCGCTAATCGCACAAAACAGGCCACGCGATCGCATGACCCACGCGTCCGCGTCACCTGACCTTATCACACACCCCGCGACCGCGTCACTCACGCGTCCGCGTCACAAGCAGCGCACAGAATATCCAGATCAGCCAATTTTCTTATCTTTTCTTCTCTAATCCTTATCTTTCTTATCTTTTCTTATTTCTTTCTTCTTCCCTTCTTTTCCTTCTCATTCTTCTTATATTTTATTTTACTTAATTTATTTGCATATTTCATTCATTGCATCTTAATTTTGTGCATATTTTTGTTTTCTTTTCTAAATTCATTATTTTTCCTTTGGTGTTAAAATTTTCTTATTTAACCGTTGCATCTTCTCTTGAATTATTTTGGGTGCTTAGTGACTTGTTTTATTCTGGATAGGTAATATTATTTATATCAATGCCAATCTTTTATACCTGTATTACTTTTACATTGACATGAATTTTTATTATCTCTCCTTACCCACACTCTCTTCCCTATTTTTGCAAATTTTTGCATTCCTGATTTACCATGTACTTCTACTGTTTTCTCATTTGCATGTTATAGCTACCATGTAATTGAGACCCTTATTATCTGGTATTAACACCCATATTTTATTTATTTTCTATCTTTATTTTTGGGTTACTTTTTCTTTTCCCTCTTCTTTCAGGATGACCACCACGAAGGGAGCGGAAAAACTTCTTAAGGGGAGACAAACAAATCCATCTGCACAATCCTTGAAGAAAAGCATCAGTTGGAACAACCCGTCCACCTGCACATCTCAGCATGCACCGAGGACGGTGCAATCTTTAAGTGTGGGGAGGTCGATACCGATCTCCATGGGTAAGTATTTCCTTCTCAAATACCAATGTTTTATTTTCCTTATTAGTTGTTGCATTTGCATGTTTGATTGCATATTTATTTGTTTGATTTTATGCATACTTAACCACTTGGTTGAAGTAATATTTTCTTTTTCAAGAAACCTTTTAAGAGTATTTCACTAATTTGAATAAAATTTAATGTTACACTTGTTTGAAGAGATATTATACTGGAACATGGTTTAGAGCTCGAACACACAAAACCTGTGAGATTTTGAGCCTATTTGAATTGGTTGCATTTTTCAACCAATATTTTATTTTTGATGTGTGTTTTTCTCTCTAAAATTGTGATCTTTGTCTTGCTTAATTCTATATTTTCATTATTTGATGTATGCATACACTTACATGATTGAGGCCTTTATTTCACTGAGCTTACATACCCATATGGCCTTACCTTTTCATTATTCTTTGCAAACCAATGTTGAGCCTATTATACCCCTTTGTTCCTTACTTTAGCACATCATTAACTCTAAGCGGAAAACAATAATGTCCTTAATTTGAATCCTTAGTTAGCTTAGACTAGTGAGAGTGCTCATAAATTAAGTGTGGGAAAGTGAATTTGGAAACATTTGGTTTGAGAATTGAGTATGTTAGAATTTTCTGAAAATGTGAAAAAAAATGTTTAGGACATGATTCATGCATCTAATAATTTAATCATATGCATTGAGAAAAATAAAAGAAAAAAAATTATGTATATAAAAAAAAGGAAAAAAGAGCAAATAAGAAAAAGGGGACAAAATGCCCCAAAGTAAATGTTGAAAACAATGCATATGTACTGTACTTGAAATTAGAATGTATGAATATGTGGAAACATGATTAATGGATAGTTAAGGGTGGTATTATGATTACATGGATTGTCTAAAATTAGGTGGAAAGTTTAAGTTAATTAAGAATTCAGATTTTAGTCCACTTGACCAAATACAATCCTACCTTGACCTTAACCCCATTACAACCCTTAAAAGACCTCTTGATATGTGTATCTATGCATTAAATTTATGTTGATTGTTAGATGAAGAGCAAGCCTTACTACCAGTGAGGGTTCGATGCTCAATTCCTTGTTTCCTGCTTTCATGAGCTATTTTCTTCTTGCAAGTCTATTTGTACTTCATTTTCATGATTTGAATTAGTGAAATCCAGTTCATATTTCTTCTTGAAGGATTTGTTTACTTTTAACCAAGTAGGTAGAATCATTTTGCATGTAGTTGCATTCATATAGGTAGGTTACATTTCATACTCTCTATCATTCCTCTTCATCTTTATAGCTTCTCTTGAGCTTAGCATGAGGACATGCTAATGTTTAAGTGTGGGGAAGTTGATAAACCACTATTTTATGGTTTATCTTGTGTTCAATTGAGTGGTTTTTATCAACTCTTTACCCACTTATTCATACTATTTGCATGAGTTTACATTCTCCTTCCTGATTTTGTCCTATGATTGAAAACATGCTTCTTTGGTCTTAATTTTGATATATTTAATCCTATCTTATTACCATTAGATGCCTTGATATGTGTGTTAAGTGATTTCAGAGATTACAGGGTAGGAATGGCTTAGAGGATGGAAAGGAAGCATGCAAAAGTGGAAGGAATACAAGAAGTTGGAGAAATTGCTAAGCTGTCCAGCCTGACCTCTTCGCACTCAAACTGCTATAACTTTAGCTGAAGAGGTCCAAACGATGCGGTTTTAGTTGCGTTGGAAAGCTAACGTCCCAGGCTTCAATTTGATATATAATATGCTATATTCGACCCGAAGCTAAGCGACGCGACCGCGTGACCCATGCGGCCGCATCGCAGTGACAAAAATCAGCGTGTTTGAATTCACAACCAGCGAATTCTGGGCTGTTTCTGACCCAGTTTGCGGCCCAGAAAACACATATTAGAGGCTATAAAGTGGGGGAATGCATCCATTCAAAAAAACACGCTTCCATAATTCACTTTTCATGTAGTTTTTAGAGGGAGAGGTTCTCTCCTCTCTCTTAGGATTTAGGATTAGGATTCCTCTTAAAGGAATTAGGATGTATTATTATTTCAACTTTATTATTTCAACTTCTTCCCAAGTTCAATGTTCCTTTTATTTATTTTTCTAATTTAATTTATGAACTCTTCCATATTACATATTATTATTTTGGATTAATGTTATTTGAGGTATTTCAGTTTACTATTGCTTTCTTTTGTTTACATTATTGTTATTCCCATCTGAAGACATTTTTATTCCAGCAAATTTACTTTTTCCCCTTTTGGCCTTGGTTAAGAAAGCAGTAACTCAGGAGTTATCTTAGCTCAACATAATTGATAACTGTTATCTTTGCTAATTGAACTGAACTTCAATAATTCCAACCTTTTTTTAGGAAATAAATATGATTCGAAGATCAAACTAATTAGTCCCTTGACTTTCCTTTGCTTTAGTAAAGGTCAACTAAGTGGAATTAAGATTCAACTTTCATTATTATTGATAAGGATAACTAAGTCTGGACTTCTAATTTCTCATACCTTGCCAAAAGTTTATTTTATAGTTATTTATTTATTTTATTTGTCATTTAAATATATCTGTGCTCATTGCCCAAGCTCCAAAACCCCCCAATTTACAAAACTCATAACCAATAATAAGAATATACCTCCCTGCAATTCCTTGAGAAGACGGCCCGAGGTTTAAATACTCGGTTATCAATTTAAAAGGGGTTTGTTACTTGTGACAACCAAAACGTTTGTACGAAGGGATTTCTGTTGGTTTAGAATCTATATCTACAACGCAACTACTTTTATAAAATTCTTTACTGGCAAAAATCCCAACGTCAATGTCGCTTGAGAAACCATACTTGGAGTTTGAGAAACACTTTCTACAATTGTAGAGGAATTGTGATCATAAACCTCAAAGACCTTGTATAACTTATTCTTCACATGTTCCACCCTTGTCTTTAGCACTAATAGGATCAATCTCATTATAGCAATAAGCCAAAGTGTTGAGTTTAAATCTAAGATCAAGAACTACCCCAAATGCAAGAACAATACTATATTCATCCCAATATTTCTTAAACTTGATCATCATTTGTTCTCCCATGGTCCTTACAAGCACTTCATTATTCTTCATACTATTCATCAAAATAAGCTGAATTTGCTAAACTTGTAAAAAATACAAGTTGGATGTTGGGTAAGAAGTTCCAGACATCAACTTAGCAGTTTCGTAAAATAGTAACAAGAAATTACATATCTTTCCCGTTCTTTTCCACTCATCTGATAAAGGACAAATATCCCTAAATCTAGCTTCTTTCACTTTATACATTTCAAAAGCTTTCTTATATGGAATAACACTTGCAAGCATTGCATAAAGTGAATTCGACTAGTAGGAACATCTAAACATAATGCATTTGTATACTCAAGTAGTCCCTCAAAATCTGAAAAGTATTCTTTAAATTTAACCATCTGACTTTCAGATTTTCTCAAATACTTAATACAATCTCTAATCTTATGCACTGCATCACCAGCTATTTTCATTCCATCTTAAACAATAAGATTTAAAATATGAGCAGAGCAACGAACATGAAAGAATTCACTACCATATAACAACGAATCATACACATCCAAAGTACTTTTTAAGTGATCAACACAAGTATCATTAGAAAAAGCATTATCCAAAGTAATAGAAAAATCTTTTTGTCAATTTTTCACTCATTCAAAAGCGTAAAAATTTTAGAAGACAACTCAAATCCTGTGTAAGGAGGAGGCATATGACAAAAATTGAGAATTTTACTCTGTAATTTTCAGTTCTCGTCAACAAAATGTGCAGTCAAACATATAAACCCCTCATTGTTCATGGATGTCCAAAGATCAGATGTTAAGCAAATTCTATTTAGAATGGAAACTAAAATTTTTTAAAGTTTCGCAACTTCTCTCTTGTGAACTTTCACTATGTCAGACTTAACCGTATTCCTAGTAGGAAATTTCAAAGTTAGACTTATATATTTCACCCAGTTTCTAAATCTCCTATCATCAACCATATTGAATGGATTATCCCCAGCAACTACATAAGAAGCAAACATATCCTTAGCAACTCCTGAATCAATCTTAAGTAAACCCATTTTATTTTGCAATTCCACTATAGTCTGACCAATATCTTCATGCTTAATTTGAGTACAACTATTAAGATGTCGTTTTAAAGTAGATGTGCCATATCGCTTACTTCCAACTTTAAACACCTTCTTGCATCCTTTACACTCAGAACGTTCTACTCCATCCTTATTTGGACCATATTTTTTGAAAAAATTCCAAACATCAGATGTTGCTGGTCTGGCCCTTTTCGAACTAGGTTCATCAATCTCGACCTAAGCAGCCTCAGAACCAGCTACAACCAGTAAAACATCAAGAGTCTCTAAATACTCAATCCAAGCTAAGAATACAAGAATCTAATTTAAAATCCAACCAAGCATTTTATCAAACACTTGGAAGGCACAAATTAAAAGCATAGAAAATTGACAAGACATAGAAAATTCTAAGACTAACCAAAGCAAAGAAATAACCATAACAAAGCAATTGAACAATAAGAAATATGAAACATAAATTGCATTAATGAAAATTGAGAGTAACACATGAACTCATAAACTAAATTAGCAAAATGAATGAATCAATAAGGAAAGTAGATAACTAAAGTGCTAGAACAAATAAAAGTAAGAGAAAACTAAATTAAAGGAAGGTAGAAATCTGAATTTGAGAAGAACTAAAACTAAAAACCCTAAAGCCTAGAGAGAAGAGAGAGCCTCTCTCTCTCTAGAAACCTATATCTAAAACCTAAAGTGTGAATGAATGTGAAGTGAATCATTCCCCCCTTCCAGCTCCACTCTACAGCCTCTAATCTGTATTGTCGGGCCTGAAACTGGGTCAAAAGCAGTCCAGAAATCGCCTCCAGCGAATTTTGTTTAATGTAGCACGTGACACTCGTCACGCGTACGCGTTAGCCACGCATACGCATCGCTGGGCTTGTTACTGGCCCCGCGTAGGTGTCAGCCACGCGTGCGCGTCGTATGTCTGTTGCACCAGTCATGCGTACGCGTCATCCACGTGTGCACGTCGCTACCAGAATATAAAATCCTTAATTTCTTGTGTTCCTTCCACTTTTGCATGCTTCTTTTTCATCCTCTAAGTCATTCCTGCCCTATAGACCTTGAAAACACTTAACAAACATATCACGGTATCAAATGGTAATAAGAGAAGATTAAAATTAACGAATTTAAGACCAAAGAAGCATGTTTTTGTTTTCAATCATAGCACAAAATTAGGAAGGAAAATGTAAAACATGCGAATTATATGAATAAGTGTGAGAATAATAGATAAAATCCACTCAATTCAAGACAAAATAAACCATAAAATAGTGGTTTATCAATCTCCCCACACTTAAACATTAACATCTCCTCATGCTAAGCTCAAGAGAACCAAAAGAGTGAAGAGGGATGGTAGGACTTGTTAAATGCAACCTATCTATATGAATGCAACTACATGCAAAATGCTTTTGCCTACTTGGTTAAAAGTAAAGAAATCTTTCAAGAACAAATATGAACTGGATTCCACTAATTCAAATCATAAAATGAAGTACAAATAGTCTTGCAAGAAGAAAGCTCGTGAAAGCCAGGAACAAAGAATCGAGCGTCGCACCCTCACCGGAAGTGTACACGCTCTAATCACTCAAGTGTTTAAGGTTCGATTCTCTCAATTCTCTACTAACCTTGCTTTCTAAGGCCTGCTCTTCTTCTACCAATCAACAAAAATTCAATGCACAAATACACATATCAAGAGGTCTTTTCAAGGGTTGTAATGGGGTTAGGGTCAAGGTAGGATTGTATTTGGTTAAGTGGACTAAAATTCGAATCCTTGATTAACCTAAACTTCCCACCTAACTTAAGACAATCCATGTAATCAGAATATAAAATCTAACTATCCATTAACTATGTTTTCCACATATTCATGCATCCGAACTTGAGTACAACTCATATGCATTCTCTCACCATTTACTTTGGGGCGTTTTGTCCCTTTTATTATTTGTTCTTTTTCTTTGATTTTTCTCTATTTTTTTCTTTTATTTTGTTTTTTCTCAATGCATATGATTAAGGTATTGAATGCAAGAATATGTGCTCAACTATTTTTTTTCACATTTTCATAAAAAAGTCTAACATACTCAATTTCCAAACCAAATATTTCCAAACCCAACTTTCCCACACTTAAATCATGAACACTTTCACTAGTCTAAGCTAACCAAGAATTCAAATTAAGGTCATTAATTATTTTTCTCTCAGAGTTAATGATGTGCTAAAGTAAAGAACAAATGGGATAAAATGGGCTAAATATTGGTTTGTAAAGGATAATGAAAGGGTAAGGCCATATGGGTATGTGAGCTATAGTGAAACAAAGGCCTCAATCACGTAAGTGTATGCATACATCAAACAATAGAAATATAGAATCAAGCAAGACAAAGATCACAATTTTAGAGAGAATAACACACATCAAAATAAAACATTGGTTGATAAGATGCAACCAATCAAATAGGTTCAAAATCTCACTGGTTTTGTGTGTTCGAGCTCTAAACCATGTTCCAAAATAAATTTATTCAAGCAAGGTCAACAAAAATTTTAATTCAAATTTAGTGAAATGCTGTGAAACAGTTTCTCAGAAGAGAATTCTTCACTTCAACCAAGTAGTACATACATGCAAGCAACTAACTAATCTAACAAAGAAAATAAACATTGGTGTCCTCGGTGCATGCAAAGATGTGCAAGTGGACGGGTTGTTACAACTGATACTTTTTCTCCAAAAGATTGTGTGGCGGGACTTGTTTGTCGCCCCATTTAGAAGTTTTCCTTTTCCCTTCTTGGTGGCCATCTTGAAAGAAGAGAAAAAAAGGAAGAAGAATAACCCACAAACAAAGATATGCAAACAAATAAAATATGGGTGGGCGAATGCCAAATAATAATAAGGTTCTCAACTACATGGTAGCTACAAAATGCAAGTGAGAAAACAATATAGGCAAATGGCATATCAATAGTGCAAGAATTGCAACAATGAGGGAGAGAGAGTGGGTAATGAAAGATAATATAAATTCATATCAATGTAAAAGGAATATGGTTGTCATAAAAGATTAGCATTGACCTATAAATAATATCACCCAACAATATAAAACAAGTCACAAAACGCTAAAACAATGCAAGAAATATGCAATAGTTGAGTAAAAAAATTCAATACCAATTTTAAAACAACAAATATAGAAAAGAAAAGGGGAACCAAAAACAAAATTAAAATGCAATGAATGCAAGTATGCAAATGCAATAAATAAAAGAGAATAAAAGAGAATAAGGATGAGAAGTTAAAGAAATGAAGAAGAAGAAGGTAAGAAAGGAAAAAGAAGGAAGGAGAAAGGAGAAAGAAATGGGGTAGAAAAGCGACGCGTAAGCGTCGTCCACGCGCATGCGTGGGTTACAGAATGGGGAGGCGACCCGTACGCATCGCTCACGCATACACGTGAGAAGCATAAATTAGAAGGTGACACGTATGCGTCAGTCACGCGTACGCGTGGAGGTGAATTGTGCTCCTCGCATATAACTCGCACAGTTCCCGCACAACTCTCAGGTTTTAGTACTGGACCATCAAAATTTTGGCATCAACGCGCACGCGTCGTCCACGCTCACGTGTGGGAAGCCAAAATTGCAAATGACGCATACGCGTCAACGACGCGCACGCGTGGGTTGGGCTGTGTGCCTGGCACCCCACCAGCACGGTCCTGGCACAACTTACTGTCCATGCCGTGCCGTCGCGCCGTTCCAGCACGATTTGGGCACGAACCAAATTCGGGCATTGACGCGTACACGTCAGGCACGCGCACGCATGACAGC
>NC_029794.2:15265349-15268963 GCF_000816755.2 Arachis ipaensis | reverse complement strand
GAAGATCATACATCATACCATGGTGGGGTGTCTCCCACCTAGCACTTTTTGTTATTGTCCTTAAGTTGGACATTTGGTGAGCTCCTTGTCATGGTGGCTTGTGCTTGAACTCATTTTGAAACTTCCACCAACGCTTGGACTAGCTCCAACATAATAGGGGAAAAAACAACCAAGAATGATTCAGGTATCTATATAAGCAAAATACTCTAAAAACACTCAAAAAATAAAGTAAAAAAAATGTAACTAGGAAGATCATACCATGGTGGGGTGTCTCCCACCTAGCACTTTTTGTTATTGTCCTTAAGTTGGACATTTGGTGAGCTCCTTGTCATGGTGGCTTGTGCTTGAACTCATTTTGAAACTTCCACCAACGCTTGGACTTCCAATAAGCTCCAACATTTCCAAGTGAGTTCACCAAAGTTGATCCTCTTATATGCCGAGATTCCAAATCTTGTTTCTACACCTGTCTTTAAGTGGATCATCATTGTTCCAACCGATTGACAAGCAATCCGAATTCTCTATGAAGTACCAAACTCTTCTCTTAGATCCCATCAATTGATCACTAGTCCAACCCTTGCATCTAGCTCTTGAAATCTCAATCTTGATGAGTCTTGATTTGCAACTCCAACCACTAAACATCCTTCTCTTACGCTTCATTCCACAAAGCCTCCTAAGTTGGCCATCTGTTTCAAGAATACCATACTCAAGTGGGACACTAAACATCCTTCTCTTACGCTTCCTCCCGAAGGACTTCCACCTATTGAAAAGATTCTTCTCTTTCAAGCTCTTTCTTACCAAATTCATCCAACTCTTCTCCGTTATTCAAATCATAAATATGAGGTTGAGAGAAATCTACCTCAACGTTGCTTTCAATGTCAACGGGAGAAGGTTCTTCTAACTCAAGGGGTTCACTTGTGGATGCAAATTCATTACTAGGATGGCTTGATTCATGATCATCATCACCAAGGGAACTTGTCTCTTGATCTATCCCGTCCAATTCTTCATAGGGAATATGCTTTAGAGGTTGTGCACTACCCTCCTCAACATCAATTTCAAGCTTCTTAGAGGAATACTTTACAACTCTAGATTCCCATGGAGGTTCAGCATCTCCTAAGTCTTTGACCACTTCTTCCTCTTCATCAATTACGGCTTCCTCTAATTGTTTCGATACAAAGTCACATTCCTCACTTTTCACCGGAGTTCCTAGTCTCTCCTTCATGCTATGTTCCTCATTAGATTCTCCACATGTAGCCATGGAGGTACTTTGAGTGTTGAAGCGCAGTGAAGCTAAATTATGTACTACCTCGGTCAAGGTAGCTATGAACTCTAGTGTCGTCCTTTGCATCTCTCTTTGCCCCTGAAGAAGAACACCAAGGGTGTTATCCATTGGAGACTGGAGTGGATATGAGGGTGGTTCATCATGATAAGGATGTGGCGGTTTAACACTCTCCATCTTTTTCACTTGTTGTACAACACACTCTAGTCCCTTGTTCTCAATTTGAAATTTGTTAGCCATGAGAGCTTCGTGTGCTTTTCAGCTTTCTCTCATTCCATTTGATGGATGGTTGCTTGAAGTCGATCAATTGCTTCCTTAAAATGATCATGTGGCTCTTGTTCCGCTTGGCTAACATAATTGGGATCATATTGCTCTTGATTGATGGATATGGACATTCCCCTATGGAGAGTTGTGGTGGAAAGGAAAATTCATCTTGTGGTTGAAAATTTGCATACATTGGAGGTGATGTATATTGAGGTGGTGGTTCTTGGGAGTAATTGAGTTGGAATGTGGATGGTTCTAAGTATGGTTCATATGGCTCATAGAGTGGTTGGTATGGTGGATAAGGATTAGGATCATATGGAAGTATTTGATTGTAGGGGGCTTGTAAGTATGGTGGTTCAAAGCTATGTTGAAGAGGGGGTTCATAGGTATATGGTGGTGGTTGTTGATTGTCACGAAGAGGTCTACCATAACCATTGTCTTGGTATGCATCATGGAATGGTTGTTCCTCATAGTATGTTGGTGGAGGTTATTGCCAAGAGAGTTGTCCATAAGCTTGAGCTCCTCCCACCTTTGATTGTTCCATCTTTGATGCATATTCTCATTGTAGATTCCATTCCCTACAACATAATTTGAACTAACTCATAGCCAAAGGGGTGAGAATTCATAGTAGCAAGAGAAAATAAAAACAAAAACTAATAAGAAATAATAAAAATAAACTCCTAGAACTAGAAACAACTAACAAAGAAATGAAAAGGCAATCATATTCACAATATTCACAATAACCAATAATAAGGCACATGATGAGCGGATAATTTATACGCTTTTTGGCATTGTTTTTAGTATGTTTTTAGTAGAATCTAGTTACTTTTAGGGATGTTTTCCTTAGTTTTTATGTTAAATTCACATTTCTGGACTTTACTACAGGTTTGTGTGTTTTTCTGTAATTTCAGGTATTTTCTGGCTGAAATTGAAGGACTTGAGCAAAAATCAGATTCAGAGGTTGAAGAAGGACTGCTGATGCTGTTGGATTCTGACCTCCCTGCACTCAAAGTGGATTTTTTGGAGCTACAGAACTCAAAATGACGCGCTTCCAATTGCGTTGGAAAGTAGACATCTAGGGCTTTCCAGAAATATATAATAGTCCATAATTTACCCAATTTTAGACGATGTAAACTGGCGTTCAACGCCAGCTCTCTGCCCAATTATGGCGTCCAGCGCCAGAAACAAGTTGCAAAGTGGAGTTCAACGCCCAAAATGGCACAAAAGCTGGCGTTCAACTCCAAGAATGACCTCTCCACGTGTAGACTTCAAGCTCAGCCCAAGCACACACCAAGTGGGCCCCAGAAGTGGATTTATGCATCAATTACTTACTTTTGTAAACCCTAGTAGCTAGTTTATTATAAATAGGACTTTTTATTATTGTATTAGACATCTTTGGATCATCTTTGGATGCCTGGTTCTTAGATCAGAGGGGCTGGCCATTCGGCCATGCCTGGACCTTTCACTTATGTATTTTTAACGGTAGAGTTTCTACACTCCATAGATTAAGGTGTGGAGCTCTGCTGTTCCTCAAAGATTAATGCAAAGTACTACTGTTTTTCTATTCAATTCAACTTGTTCCGCTTCTAAGATATTCATTTGCACTTTAACCTGAATGTGATGAACGTGACAATCATCATCATTCCCTATGAACGCGTTCCTAACAACCACTTCCGTTCTACCTTAGATTGAATGAGTATCTCTTAGGTCTCTTAATCAGAATCTTCGTGGTGTAAGCTAGATTGATGGCGGCATTCATGAGAGTCCGGAAAGTCTAAACCTTGTCTGTGGTATTCCGAGTAGGACTCTGGGATTGAATGACTGTGACGAACTTCAAACTCGCGAGTGCTGGGCGTAGTGACAGACGCAAAAGGATAGTAAATCCTATTCCAGTATGATCGAGAACCTCATATGATTAGCCGTGCTGTGACAGAGCATTTGGACCATTTTCACAAGAGGATGGGATGTAGCCATTGACAACGGTAATGCCCTTACATAAAGCCAGCCATGGAAAGGAGTAAGACTGATTGGATGAAGACAGCGGGAAAGCAGAGATTCAGAGGAATAAAAGCAT
>NC_029794.2:15263216-15264179 GCF_000816755.2 Arachis ipaensis | reverse complement strand
TTTGTTTCTTATCTTTTTCAAAACCACCTAACTAACTCTCTCTCTCTTTTTTCGAAAATATCTCCCCCTTTTTCAAAAAAAAATTTCTTTTTAATTAACTAATTATTTTAATTTTTTTATTTTCATTTTCGAAAATTTTTAATTTTTTTTAAAATTACTTTTCGAAAATTACTAACTCTTTTTCAAAAACTATTTTCGAAAATTACTAACTCTTTTTCAAAAACTATTTTTCGAAAATTACTAACCTTTTTCAAAAACTATTTTCGAAAATCACTAACCCTTTTTCAAAAATAATTTTCGAAAATCCTTCTCCCGCATCTCCTTCTAATTATTTATTCATCTACTAACACTTCTCTTCATCTCACATCACTACTCCTATCCTTACCTTTGTGTTTGGATTCTTCATTCTTCTTCACCCCTATTCCTTTTCTTCTTCTACTAACAATAAGGAACCTCTTTACTGTGACATAGAGGATTCCTCTCCTTTTCTTGTTCTCTTCTCTTATGAGCAGGAACAAAGAAAAAGGCATTCTTGTTGAAGCTGATCCAGAACCTGAAAGGACTCTGAAGAGGAAACTAAGAGAAGCTAAATTACAACAATTCAGAGACAACCTTATTGAAAATTTCGAACAAGTAAAGGAGATGGCAGCCGAACCCAACAACAATAATGCAAGGAGAATGCTTGGTGACTTTACTGCACCTAATTCCTATTTACATGGAAGAAGTTGTTTGGATTCTTCATTCTTCTTCCCCCCTATTCCTTTTCTTCTTCTACTAACAATAAGGAACCTCTTTACTGTGACATAGAGGATTCCTCTCCTTTTCTTGTTCTCTTCTCTTATGAGCAGGAACAAAGAAAAAGGCATTCTTGTTGAAGCTGATCCAGAACCTGAAAGGACTCTGAAGAGGAAACTAAGAGAAGCTAAATTACAACAATTCAGAGACAACCTTATTGAAAATTTC
>NC_029794.2:15256725-15260236 GCF_000816755.2 Arachis ipaensis | reverse complement strand
ACTTCTGCAGGTGGATCCATTCACCTAAAGAAAATGCCGCTCAAGGCTCAAGAACTCATTGACATGGTTGCTAATAACCAGTTCATGTACACTTCTAAGAGGAATCCTGTGAGTAATGGGACGCCTCAGAAGAAAGGAGTTCTTGAAATTGATACTCTGAATGTCATATTGGCTCAGAACAAAATATTGACTCAGCAAGTCAATATGATTTTCCAGAGTCTGAATGGAATGCAAGCTGCATCCAATAGTACTCAAGAGGCATCTTCTGAAGAAGAAGCTTATGATCCTGAGAACCCTGCAATAGCAGAGGTAAATTACATGGGTGAACCATATGGAAACACCTATAATCCATCATAGAGAAATCACCCAAATCTCTCATGGAAGGATCAACAAAAGCCTTAACAAGGCTTTATTAATGGTGGAAGAAACAGGTTTAGCAACAGCAAACCTTTTCCATCATCCACTCAGCAAAAGATAGAGAATTCTGAACAAAATACCTCTAATTTAGCAAACTTAGTCTCTGATCTATCTAAGGCCACTCTGACTTTCATGAATGAAACAAAGTCTTCCATTAGAAATTTGGAAGCACAAGTGGGCCAGCTGAGTAAAAGGGTCACTGAAATCCCTCCTAGTATTCTCCCAAGCAATACAGAAGAAAATCCAAAAGGAGAATGCAAGGCCATTGATATAACCACCATGGCCGAATCCAATGAGGAGGGAGAGGACGAAAATCCCAGTGAGGAAGACCTCCTGAGACGTCCAATGATCAATAAGGAGCTTCCCTCTGAGGAACCAAAGGAATCTGAGGCTCAACTAGAGACCATAGAGATTCCATTGAACCTCCTTATGCCATTCATGAGCTCTGATGAATATTCTTCTTCTGAAGAGAATGAGGATGTTACTGAAGAGCAAGTTGCCAAGTACCTTGGTGCAATCATGAAGCTGAATGCCAGTTTATTTGGTAATGAGACTTGGGAAGATGAACCTCCCTTGTTCACCAATGAACTAAGTGATTTGGATCAACTGACATTGCCTCAGAAGAAACAGGATCCTGGAAAGTTCTTAATACCTTGTACCATAGGCACCATGATCTTTAAGGCTCTGTGTGACCTTGGTTCAGGGATAAACCTCATGCCCCTCTCTGTAATAGAGAAACTGGGAATCTTTGGGGTGCAAGCTGCTAAAATCTCATTAGAGATGGCAGACAATTCCAGAAAATAGGCTTACACCCTGGAGGAAGACCTTACTGGCGTTTAAACGCCAGTAAGAAGCATGTTTTGGGCGTTCAACGCCATAACAGAGCATGGTTCTGGCGCTGAACGCCAGAAATGGGCAGCATCTAGGCGTTTGAACGCCAGAAATGCACCCTGGAGAAGAGCTGGCGCTGAACGCCCAGAACAAGCACCAATCTGGCACTGAACGCCCAGAGTTGTGTGCAAGAGCATTTTGAATGCCTAATTTGGTGCAAGGTTATAAATCCTTGAACACCTTAGGATCTGTGGACCCCACAGGATCACCTCAGTATCCGTGGACCCCACAGGATCCCCACCTTCCCTATATATAGCCCTCCATTCTTCCTCATTTTCACACAACACAACCCTCTTTTCTCTTCTTGGCCGAAACACACCTCCCTCCTCCTCTCCATATTTTCTTCTTCTTCCTCATCTATTCTTTCTTCTCTTGCTCAAGGGCGAGCAAAATTCTAAATTTGGTGTGGTAATAGCATAAGCTTTTTGTTTTTCTATTACCATTGATGGCACCTAAGACCGGAGAATCCTCTAGAAAAGGGAAAGGGAAGACAAAAGCTTCCACCTCCGAGTCATGGGAGATGGAAAGATTCATCTCCAAAGCTCATCAAGACCACTTCTATGATGTTGTGGTCAAGAAGAAGGTGATCCCTGAGGTTCCTTTCAAGCTCAAAAGAAATGAGTATCCGGAGATCCGACATGAAATCCAAAGAAGAGGTTGGGAAGTCCTAACAAACCCCATCCAACAAGTCGGCATCCTAATGGTTCAAGAGTTCTATGCCAATGCATGGATCACTAGGAACCATGATCAAAGTAAGAACCCGAATCCAAAGAATTATGTTACAATGGTTCGGCAGAAATACTTAGATTTTAGCCCGAAGAATGTGAGGTTGGCGTTTAACTTGCCTATGATGCAAGGAGATGAACACCCCTACACTAGAAGGGTCAACTTTAATCAAAGGTTGGACCAAGTTCTCATGGACGTATGTGTGGAAGGAGCTCAATGGAAGATTGACTCCAAAGGCAAGCCGGTTCAACTAAGAAGACTGGACCTCAAACCTGTGGCTAGAGGATGGTTGGAGTTCATCCAACGCTCCATCATCCCCACTAGCAACCGATCTGAAGTTACTGTGGATCGGGCCATCATGATCCATAGCATCATGATTGGAGAGGAAGTAGAAGTTCATGAAGTCATCTCCCTTGAACTCTACAAAATAGCCGAAAAGCCCTCCCCTGAGGCAAGGCTAGCTTTTCCTCATCTTATTTGCCATCTATGTTACTCAGCTGGAGCTTTCATAGAAGGAGACATTCACATTGAGGAAGAGAAGCCCATCACTAAGAAAAAGATGGAGCAAGCAAGAGCGCCCATTCATGGAGCTCAAGAGGCGCAGGAAGCTCATCACCATGAGATCTCGGAGATGCCTCAAATGCATTTTCCTCCACAAAACTATTGGGAGCAAATCAACACCTCCCTAGGAGAATTAAGTTCCAACATGGGACAACTAAGGATGGAACATCAAGAGCACTCCATCATCCTTCATGAAATCAGAGAAGATCAAAAAGCAATGAGGGAGGAGCAACAAAGACAAGGAAGAGACATAGAAGAGCTCAAGGACATCATTGGTTCCTCAAGAAGAAAATGCCACCATCACTAAAGTGGACTCATTCCTTGTTCTTACATTCTCTGCTTTCGTTTTCTCTATGTTAAAGTGCTTATCTATGTTTGTGTCTTCATTACATGATCATTAGTAGTTAGTAACTTTGTCTTAAAGTTATGAATGTCCTATGAATCCATCACCTCTCTTAAATGAAAAATGTTTTAATTCAAAAGAACAAGAAGTACATGATTTTCGAATTTATCCTTGAACTTAGTTTAATTATATTGATGTGGTGACAATGCTTCTTATTTTCTGAATGAATGCTTGAACAGTGCATATATGTTTTGAAGTTGTTGTTCATGAATGTTAAATATGTTGGCTCTTGAAAGAATGATGAAAAGGAGACATGTTATTTGATAATCTGAAAAATCATAAAAATGATTCTTGAAGCAAGAAAAAGCAGCAAAGAACAAAGCTTACAGAAAAAAAAAATAGGCGAAAAAAAAAATAGAAAGAAAAAGCAAGCAGAAAAAGCCAAAAGCTCTTAAAACCAAGAGGTAAGAGCAAAAAGCCAGTAACCCTTAAAACCAAAAGGCAAGGGTAAATAAAAAGGATCCCAAGGCTTTGAGCATCAGTGGATAGGAGGGCCTAAAGGAATAAAATCCT
>NC_029794.2:15243732-15256709 GCF_000816755.2 Arachis ipaensis | reverse complement strand
AGTTGCTTGGGGACAAGCAACAATTTAAGTTTGGTGTTGTGATGAGCGGATAATTTATACGCTTTTTGGCATTGTTTTTAGTATGTTTTTAGTAGAATCTAGTTACTTTTAGGGATGTTTTCCTTAGTTTTTATGTTAAATTCACATTTCTGGACTTTACTATGGGTTTGTGTACTTTTCTGTGATTTTAGGTATTTTCTGGCTGAAATTGAAGAACTTGAGCAAAAATCAGATTCAGAGGTTGAAGAAGGACTGCTGATGCTGTTGGATTCTGACCTCCCTGCACTCAAAGTGGATTTTCTGGAGCTACAGAACTCAAAATGGCACGCTTCTAATTGCGTTGGAAAGTAGACATCCAGGGATTTCTAGCAATATATAATAGTCCATACTTTGCCCAAGTTTAGATGACGTAAACTGGCATTCAACGCCAGCTCTCTGCCCAATTCTGGCGTCCAGCACCAGAAACAAGTTGCAAAGTGGAGTTCAACGCCCAAAATGGCACAAAAGCTGGCGTTCAACTCCAAGAATGACCTCTCCACGTGTAGACTTCAAGCTCAGCCCAAGCACACACCAAGTGGGCCCCAGAAGTGGATTTATGCATCAATTACTTACTTCTGTAAACCCTAGTAGCTAGTTTATTATAAATAGGACTTTTTATTATTGTATTAGACATCTTTGGATCATCTTTGGACGCCTGGTTCTTAAATCAGAGGGGCTGGCCATTCGGCCATGCCTGGACCTTTCACTTATGTATTTTTAACGGTAGAGTTTCTACACTCCATAGATTAAGGTGTGGAGCTCTGCTGTTCCTGAAAGATTAATGCAAACTACTACTGTTTTTCTATTCAATTCAACTTGTTCCGCTTCTAAGATATTCATTCGCACTTCAACCTGAATGTGATGAACGTGAAAATCATCATCATTCCCTATGAACGCGTGCCTGACAACCACTTCCGTTCTACCTTAGATTGAATGAGTATCTCTTAGGTCTCTTAATTAGAATCTTCGTGGTGTAAGCTAGATTGATGGCGGCATTCATGAGAGTCCAGAAAGTCTAAACTTTGTCTGTGGTATTCCCAGTAGGACTCTGGGATTGAATGACTGTGATGAACTTCAAACTCGCGAGTGCTGGGCGTAGTGACAGACGCAAAAGGATAGTAAATCCTATTCCAGTATGATCGAGAACCTCAGATGATTAGCCGTGCTGTGACAGAGCATTTGGACCATTTTCACAAGAGGATGGGATGTAGCCATTGACAACGATGATGCCCTTACATAAAGCCAGCCATGGAAAGGAGGAAGACTGATTGGATGAAGACAGCGGGAAAGCAGAGATTCAGAGGAACGAAAGCATCTCTATACGCTTATCTGAAATTCTCACCAATGAATTACATAAGTGTTTCTATCCTTATTTTCTGTTTAATTAGTATTATTTTCGAAAACTCCATAATCAATTATTATCCACCTGACTGAGATTTACAAGGTGACCATAGCTTGCTTCATACCAACAATCTCTGTAGGATCGACCCTTACTCACGTAAGTTTATTACTTGGACGATCCAGTGCACTTGCTGGTTAGTTGTATCGAAGTTGTGACAAATTATGAATTAAGATTGGAGCACCATGTTGATGGCGCCATTGATGATCACAATTTCGTGCACCAGCACACATTTGTAATTTCCCGACAACGGCGCCAAAAACTTGATGGAGGAAAAATGTCGGTAAAAATTTTCACAAAAATGTCGCGATGCAACTATAGTTCTAAACCAACAAATTATCCTCAGTCAATGTTTAAATTGTTTGTAACTTAAGCAAAACCAATAAAATTAACCGAAGTATTTAAACCCCGGGTCGTCTCTCAAAGAATTGCAGGGAAGTGTATTTATTATTGTTATAAAGAAAGAATATTTTTGTGTTTTGTAATAAGAAACAAGAAAGTAAATGGTGAGAAAATAAATTAATAATTAAGAAAGCTCTTAGCAAAAAAAGAGAATTAGAAGTCTTATCCTCATTATCATTGTCAATTATGATGGTAAATGTGAATTGCCTTCACTTAGTTAACCTCTAACCAATGGAGGAAGGTCAGGTGTATACAATCAACTTGAGTTCACAAGTCCTAGTCAACTCATAGCGAGAGACTAGCTTTGGTGAAGTTCAAGCTAACCGGCAATCTCCAATTACCATTCAACAAAAGACTTTTGATAACTCAAGAGTCTCTAAATACTCAATCCAAGCTAAGAATACAAGAATCTAATTTAAAATCCAACCAAACATTTTATCAAACACTTGGGAGGCATAAATTAAAAGCATAGAAAATTGACAAGACATTGAAAATTCTAAGACTAACCAAAGCAAAGAAATAAGCATAACAAAGCAATTGAACAATAAGAAATATGAAACATAAATTGTATTAATAAAAATTGAGAGTAACACATGAACTCATAAACTAAATTAGAAAAATAAAGGAATCAATAAGGGAAGTAGATAACTAAAGTGCTAGAACAAATAAAAGTAAGAGAAAACTAAATTAAAGGAAGGTAAAAATCTGAATTTGAGAAGAACTAAAACTAAAAACCCTAAAGCCTAGAGAGAAGAGAGGGCCTCTTGATAAACCACTATTTTATGGTTTATATTGTGTTTAATTGTGTGGTTTTATCATGATCCTTACCCACTTATTCATTAATTTAGCATGCATTTATATTTCCTTCCTGAAATTATTACATGATTGAAAACTGCTTCCTAGAGACTTTTAATTATGCATTTTGATTCTCCTTTATTCCATTCGATGTTGTGATCTGTGTGTTAAGCGTTTCAGGATTTATAGGGCATGAATGAGTTGGAGATTGGAAAGGAAGCTAGCAAAAATGGAAGGAACACAAGAAATTGAGGAGATAACCAGCGAGAAGTGACGCGGCCGCATGGCTCATGCGACCGCGCGAAAGAGGAGAAATCGCAGTGACGCGGCAGCATGGCTCACGCGACCGCGCGGACTGGAAAAGCACGAGCGACGCGGAGGCGTAAACGACGCAAATGCGTGGCGAAGAAAAGCACGAATGATGCGTCCGCATGGATGACGCAATCGCGTGACATGCGCGATCTGCATAATCTGCAGGATTTGCTGGGGGCGATTTTGGACCCTATTTTGACCCAGTTTTTGGCCCAGAATAGCAGACTAGAGCTAGAGAACATGTAGAAACCAAAGAGAACATTCATTCTACACAAGTTTTTAATTTTAGATCTAGTTTTTACTCCTCCTCTAGGTTTTCTCTCTAAACATTTATAGTTCTTAGGATTTAATTTGCGATTGCTCTTTGCATTGGAACATTGAGAAGAGTTATTACCTCATCAAGACTTCGTCATTCTAGTTCATTTTCTTTACTTGGTTTACTCTTCCGTGTTCTCTGCTTTGTTTAATTTTACCATTGGAATATTCTTAGGATTATTTAATACAAGGATCACTTTTATTTTTAATTGACTATTTTAATTTTTATTTACAATGTATTTCTTTAATTCCTTTTCATATGCTATGAATTTTACCTTTACAATGAGTGAGTAGTTCCCTAACTTGATGGGGAGTTGATTGAAAGGAACCCTTGAGTTGGAAAGTTCAAGAAAAAGATTGTAATTGGGTTATTATTGGTTTGCTCTCTAATTCCTAACACCAATCCTCCCCAGAGTGGATTGGGACTTGTGGATAGAACAGCATTCCAACTTGTTTTACCTTCCCTTACTTAGTAAAGGATAACTAAACGAAATAACTCTCAATTGTCAATTAATCTTAAAGTATTCCATCAAGAATAGGGCTTCCATGTAATCAACTCCCAGTCAAGGCTTTTATTTACATTATTCAATTTCATCAATTTAATTTCCTGTTTACTCAACTCAAACTTTTTCGAAAACATCTGATTAATAAAATAGCTCCCTTTCCTGCAACTCGTTGGGAGACGACCTGGCATTCATACTCCCAGTATTTTAAATTTCAATTTTCTGTGACACCTTTCTAAATTGAGCGGTGGATTTCTGGCGAGTTAAGAACTATACTTGTAACGTATATATTCTAATAATTTTTAATTCACCAATTTCTGCCCGCATCACCTCTCTCTCTAGAAACCTACATTTAAAACCTAAAGTGTGAATGAATGTGAAGTGAATCATTCCCCCCTTCCAACTCCACTCTGCAACCTCTAATCTGTATTGTCGGGCCTAAAACTGGGTCAAACCAGAAATTGCCCCAGCGAATTCTGTTTAATGTAGCACGTGATGCTCGTCACGCGTACGCGTCACTGGGCTTGTCACTGGCCACGCGTAGGCGTCAGCCACGCATGCGCATCGTATGTCTGTTGCACCAGTCACGCGTATGCGTCATCCATGCATGCACGTCGCTACCAGAATATGAAATCCTTAATTTCTTGTGTTCCTTCCACTTTTGCATGCTTCTTTTTCTTCCTCTAAGCCATTCTTGCCCTTTAGACCTTGAAAACACTTAACAAACATATCACAGCATCGAATGGTAATAAGAGAAGGTTAAAATTAGCGAATTTTAAGGCCAAAGAAGCATGTTTTCAATCATAGCACAAAATTAGGAAGGAAAATGTAAAACATGTGAATTATATGGATAAGTGTGAGAATAATAGATAAAATCCACTCAATTCAAGACAAAATAAACCAAAAAATAGTGGTTTATCAGACGGACAAACGACAGACCTAGAGATGACAAAGGAGCAGTGACAAAGGCCAGGAGCCCAGGACCGACGAGCAGCAACGACGATGGCTAGATGGAGCAGCGGCCGTGGCTAGGACCCAGAAGGACCAACGAGCGACAGTGGAACCAGCTTGTGATGAGGAGCGCCGCGACTGTGGTGCCAGACTGCTGGGTGTGACTGGGTGAGACTGCAAGCGTTAGGGTGACTGGACTGCGTGAGCGTGAGCATGAGAGAAGAGCAACATGCCAATGACACCGACGATGGCAACAGCAACGGCGCCGAACGCTGGACACAGTACGGTTGGGAGCGGCAGATGGTGTGAGTGTGACTATGGAAGTGGCTATGTGAAGTGTGTTGTGAGTGGGAGTGAGTGAGTCCGAGGGAGTAAGGCTGTAAGGGAGATTAAATTAGGGATTTACGGTGGGTAGGGTTTTATTGGGTCGAGTTAGGAGAAATTGGGTTTTGGACAAAAAAAATTGTAAAAAATGCTCCTAGCCAAAAAACAATGAGCCCGCCCCGCCCCGCCAAAGTCCGCGATTTAAGCAGTGCCGGTTAGACGGGCTTTTGATGTGTGGTGGTCTCAATTTTCAAGCTTGACCCGCCTTTTTTGGTAGGTTACGTGGGCCGGCCCGGCTGGTTTAGGCCCATTTGCCACCCCTACCTGTGACAACAAAAGGGTAGCGGATGTAGAGGGTGACTGAATAGTCCTTAGGGGTGAGTCATCCGCCCTCTACCCCAACCATGACTCCGAAGCCTACCACTACTTCTGTTGGACATATCTACTTGAAAAAAATGAAAATAGTTATAAAGACCATAATTAAAATACAATATAATATAGAGAATATTTAATATGTAAAGAAACTCATAACATTTGAACTAAGTCTAACATATAACAATAAACACAATTAAAACTAAGGTTATCCTCTTTCGTATTCCTCTTCTTCTTGTTGTTCATTATCCTCTTTGGATGTTACTTCCTCTTCTTGTTCATCATTCTCCCCTGTTATCGATGATCCTCGAGATATGACTAACACGATGCCAAACATCTAAACTACTCAACCTAACGGGGCATCTTCTTATTCACTTTTGTTCTTCCTAAACGAGTCCTTGTTATACCAAAAAGAATGATCGAACTCAAGGAATCTACGATGACAATGACTTTTTGTCTTCCAAAAAGATGAGACATGATATCGTACCTTGAATGGGCCAACCTGCAACATCCCATATATAGGAAAGTCATTGATGGTCGACATCAATGCAACATGCATTTGAAAGTTTGTTTTAGTTGAATTGTCATAGGTCTCTACTCCAATAGACCACAACTCATTTAGCCCATCTACCAAGAGTTGTAAGAACACATCAATTTTGGCTTTACGGTTACTTGGACCAGGTATGATACAAGTTAGGAATATGTATGGATCTCTCATGCACATTTCAAGAAGTAGATTATAGAGAGTCACCATAATAGGCTAATAGGAGTACGGTTACCAAAGTCAGAGTTTGGTGCAAATCCATCAGAACACAACACTAATCTTACATTTCGAGGCTCGCTGGCAAAGATAGGGTAAACCCAATCAAAGTGTTATCAAGACTATTTGTGTGTCAAATGCATTATAAAACCATCATCTCTCTTATTATTACTATGCCATGTCATGTGAAGGTCCGAACTCATGGATGCATACAATCTTTTTAGCCTAGAGATTAGGGGCAAGTAGTACATTCTTTTGATTGGAACTATCTTCAACTGATGAGGGCTAGATATTGGTTTAGAAATTGAACAAGATTTAAACACAAGATTTGTCGTAGATATAGTCCTAAATTGGCAACCAACCCTATCAAAGTTTAGTTAGAATGTCACAATTCAAATCAAATACCGTGAGTTTTAAATCCCAGATCGTTCTCCCACAGAATTGCAGTTGGGTGTGTGTATCATTGGCTATGACAGACCGGGGTTTTGAACGCAATAAAAAAGAAATGTAAATAACAAGAAATTAAAGAGAAAATCAATAACTAAGCATCAAAGGAAATTAAACTAAGAGCAATTAAAACTAAAGAAAGGAAATTCAAATGCAAAAAATATCTTAGCAAGGATTGAGAGTCAAGGATCACTATCCTTGTCATTAACTACAAACATGGCAATTATGAAAAGTTAATCCCACTTAATCAACCTTTAAACATTAGAAAAAAGTCAATTAGCATAATTGATCTTAATCCATAAATCTTAACCAACTAACTATTGGACATCAATGACTTAAGGTCACCTAAGTTCTCAATCCCAAGCCAAGAATACAAAATTCTACTCTAAAACTAAGGAAGGCATTTTATCGAACACTTAGAAGTAGGGCTGGAAGTGAGCCGAGCTGAGCCGAGCTAGATCAAGCTCAAGCTCGGCTCACGAAAATTGAGCTTGGCTCACGGCTTGACTCATTAACAATCGAGCTTATTTCTTAAGCTCAAGCTCGGCTCACCAAAAGCTCACGAACTGGCTCGAGCTCACGAGCTGGCTCAAATAAGAGATACATAAATACATAATCTATAATTTTATATCAATAAATTATAACTTATATATTTTTAAAAATATTTGAAAAGATCAATTTTATATATTGTTTATCTATCAATAAATTATAAATTTTTTATTTATGTCCTATATTAAAATTATATGTAAAAAATAAATATAAATATTAAATAATTAAGATTGTTATAATATATATATATATAATCGAGCCAGCTCACGAGCTAATGAGTTGAGCTTATCCAAGCTCAAGCTCGGCTCATTTAATTTATGAGCTCAATTTCAGGCTTAAGCTTGGCTCACCAGCTCACGAGCTTAGCTTATCGAGCTGTTAATGAGTCGAGCTCGAGCTAGCTCATGAGCTGGCTTGACTCACTTCCAGCCCTACTTAGAAGGCACAAAAATAAAGCATCATAAATTGCAATAATAATAAAATTTACAACTAACCAAGACAAGAAAGCAATAGTAATAATTCAGATGAACATCAATAAACATGAAAAATATCAAATTGCATTAAAGGGAATGGAAAACTCAACAATTATTCATAAACTAAAAAATAGCAAAATAGAGAAATTAACAAGAGAAACTAGACAAATTAAGATACTAGAACAAGGAAATATAAAGAAAACTAAACTAAAATAAGATCAAAACCTAAACTAGAAAGAAATTAAACTAAGAAACCTAGAATTCTAGAGAAAAGTTGGAGTTTCTCTCTCTAGAATTTGGCCTAAAACATCATACTGCGTTGCTTCTACACTACTTTTTATACTACTTGGTTGATCCCCCCTTGATCCATGCTTCAAAATGAGTTGGATTGGGTCCAAATGGGCTTGAAATCGCGAGCCACATGTTCCTTTAAGTGAGTCACGTATTGCGAGTCGTGCGTATGCACGACCCATGCATAAGCACAAATTGGAAGAGATGTGTATGCACGACTCAGGCATATGCACAACCTTGAAAATTGTCAATCTTCATTTCTTCATGAATCCTCCACTTTTGCATGTCTTTACTTTATCTTTTCAAGCCATTCTTGCCTTCTAAAGCTTACATCACTCAAACAAATATATCAAGGTATCGAATAGAATAAAAGTGAATTAAAATTCACAATTTAAAGCATAAAAATTATGTTTTTAATAATTAAACACAATTAGGAGGAAAATTACAAAGGCATACAATTTCAATGAATAAGTGTAAGATAAGTTGATAAAATCCACTCTTTTTAAGCAAAAAATTATCGTAAAATATGAATTTATCATCAATCTTTGTTTACCAATCCTCTCTCTCTCTTTTTTCTTGATATATCTATGCCTCATTAAATTTGCAAGCGGCTAATTCTACATTCCCTTGTAATAAAGCATGCAACCATCTGTGCAACAATCAATTTTCGCCGAATTTAATCCTAGTTTTAAAGCTAGCTTCTTTGCCTCATAATGGTTATAAGGGATCCAGTAGTTTCGGCTAGCAATAGTTCATTACATAGGGTGGCCTACTTACCAATAGACTCTTGGTTGTCGTTTGACTCGGACTTAATACTCATCATTCTAACACAGGTAGACAATTTAGATTGAACGCAATCCTCAAACAGCGATTAACAAATGATAAAATCTAACCACATCTATGTTAGGCTCTTCCTTGATATTTTTCATATATTGAACATTAACTGCATCAAATACTATCTCATTATATCCCTTCTGGTTACCCTCCCAATTCACGTCTTCCATATTTGCTTCTCTAACTAAGTTAACCCTCTTTGATTGACCCTCAAACCTATTGACAATAAGTGCAGACCGATTAATTCCCTACTTATCAACTTTTCTGTATTTAGTCCACACCTAATACCCATCATTGAACCCATTACGATAAAGGTGTAGGGCCCCTAGTCACTTATTTATCCTTAATTCAGAGACCTCCACCAAAAAAATTTTCTCAATTTTCACAGAAGAAACAGTTGCAAGCATAAATTAAAACAAACAAACATTCAAGCAAACATCAAATTCTAGCCATTCTAGTGCACAACTGGTGCAAGATTTAGAATACCCACAACTTAACCAGCAAGTGCACCAGGTCATCCAAGTAATACCTCAGGTAACTGAGGGTCGATCCCACGAGGATTACTGAACTGAGCAACAGTGGTTATCCAATTGGCTTTGTTAGGCAGACATAAAAGGTTGTTTGATGGTGTAATTCACATAAAATAATAAACAAGAGAAGAAAGAAAGCAAATAAAAGGTTTGGTGTGAAAACAGTGAGAGAAAACAGTTAAGGTTTCGAAGATGTCTACTTTTTCGGATTAAAAGTCTTACCAACTATTTTAACAATGCATGATTCATTCCATGGGAAACTGTAATTAACTAAACCCTAATGTCTTAATGATTTAGTTTTCTCTAACCTTCATTAACTAACACTCTTGTGGTCACTTAATTTCGATTAGAGGGTTAAGTGCAAAACTAGTTTATAGCCACAAAAATCCTAATTACCCAAAGCTAACAGGATTATATGTCACATATCCCAATTAGTTTATGTAATTAGTAATTTAGGAGGAATTTGTTTTCAAGCTGTTGTTCAAGCGAGATAACTCTCTCGAGAATCACAAGAACTCATGTAGAATAAGGGTCACACTCTCGCTCCACCCAGATTCATAAAATTAAGAACGAAAACAATCCTTAAAACTGAATCAATACATTAATTAAAATAGAAAAGTAATAGTCTTAATCCATACAAATAAACAGAGCTCCTAACCTTAACCGAAGAGGGTTAGGGGCTCATGACTTACAGAGAAAATTAGGGTTCTAAAAAGTGAAACGTGCGGAAGAGAGAAGATCAGCCAAAGGGTGAATATTTTCCATTTTATATCTAACCTAATTTGATTTGAAAATAAAATAGAATAATAAATTCTGGGCCTATAAGATTTTATTTGTAAATAAAAATAACTAAAGTAAAATTAAATATAACAATTAGAAGCCAAATCCAACTAAAGATGCTCCTTAGATGAAGTGGATCTGTATTCTGGCATTTAGCACCGGAGATGGGCAGTTCTGGCGTTTTTCTGGCATTCAGCGATGGAAATGGGAAATTTTGGCATTTTTCTGTCCTTTTTTGGTGCTAAACGCCAAGCTCGGCGTTTAGCACCAGAATTGGCAGTAATTCTAGAAGAAAAGTATAGACTATTATATATCGTTGAAAGCTCTGAAAGTTGTCTTTTCAAAGCTATTTGAACTGTGTCAATTGGACCTCTATAGCTCAAGTTATTCTCGTTGGAATGCAATGAGGTCAGGGTTGACAACATCCACTTTCTTGCTTTGTTTTTGCACAAAACTCTGCCAAATTCATCTGAATTTTACCTGAAATAATAAAAACACCAAAATAATTCAAAGTAGAATCCAAAGAGGATTTTTGCACTAAAATATAATAAAACTTAATAAATTCTAACTAAATTTAACTAGAAAGTAGGCAGAAAAAGGGTATAAGATGCTCACGCATCAGCAACCCCTTACTACTCTGCAAATTTTCAGCAAACAAGGATTTCAAGAAGGCGCCACTAGGCAACCTTCTCCATCCTTAAACTCTATCTTAGGAAAAATAAGTCTGATATAAAACTTAAATAATTTAACATATTTAGAGATAGAAAACCAACCTCAGTATTGTACGAACAACCCATGCATATTATCAGCACGAACAACCTATGATTAAAGCTACATGACGTTCAAATAAAAAAAACAATCCTAAAATAGAAATAAAGTTTGTAAAATATAAAAATTAATAATATTTTTAAAAATAGTTATATAAATATTTTAGAAACACTTCTTAAATCTTATAAAAATTAACTAATTAATCTAATTCCAAAAACCTAACTAATACTAAATTAACTTAATTTACCTAAATTCAACTCTAAATTAGTCTAACTTCAACTCTAAACTTAACCCTAAACTAGTTTATCTAACTAATTATTCTAATTTATCTAAAATAACTTAATGAACTAACTTGACCTAATCTAATTTAATTCCTAATTACTCTAAACAAAATTAATTATCCATATATGACGAGGGTCAGATATCGATTTAGAAATTCACAAGTTATAAAACTCGAATTTTGTTGCAAGCATAATCCTAAATCGGCAAATAACCCTATCAAAGTTTAATATTATTTGTCACGAATGCAAATTAATAAAAATCGGGAGTATTAGATCTCGGGTCGTCTCTAAAAAAGAATTGCAGTGAGATGTGTAGTATTGGTTATGAGAACAAGGGATTTTAAAAATAATTAACAAGGAATTAAATGACAAGTAAAGCTAACAACTAAAGAAATATAAATGCTAAAAGACACTCCTGGCAAGGATTGAGATCAAGGCTTCCTATCCAAGTCATTGACCACAAACATAGTGACTACCTAGAGTTAATCCTACTTCGTCATCTCCAACATTGGGAGAAAGTCAAATAGGCATAGTTGATCTTAATCCATAGGTATTACTCGTAAGCAAAAACAAAACTAACTAACAACCCTAAATTATCAATCAATTTGGACATTAGCAACTCAAGGTCACCTAAGTCCTCAGTTCCAAGCCAAGAGTGTTAAAATTCTACTCTAAAACTATACCAAGCATTTTATCAAAACTTAGTGTACTAGGAGTGACAACACTACCCGAATCCGTGGGTACCCACCCCTCCCCTACCCGGAGCAGGTTTTTAAAGGGGTGGGTTCTTGGCGGGGTGGGGCAGGGTGGCGGGGCGGGTTTGATGCGGGTTATTATAGGGTGGGTAGGGCGAAAACCCGCCCCATTGCCACCGTACCCCTAGGTTTACATAAAAGAAAAGCATAATAAATTGCAATAATAATAAAATTTAAAACTATCAAATGCAAGAAAACAATATTAACAATTCAAACAAGGAGGGAAAAAATATAAAACATCAAATTGCATTAAAGAAAATCAAAATTCAACAAGAGTTTATAAAACTAAAAGTGGCAAAATAGATAAAGTAACAAATAAAACTAAGGGAATTAAGATGATAGAACAAGAAAAATGTAAGCAAATATATCCTAAAACAAGAATTAAAACCTAAATTAAGGAGAAAACTAAACCTAAAATCCTAAATTCTAGAGAGAAGAGAGAGCTTCTCTCTCTAGAATTCTAACCTAAAACGTGCTCTAAACTATACTAATGGCTCTTCCTTTTGATCTTTCTTGATTCCAGTATCAAATACTTTAGAAATGAGTTGGATTGGGCTAAGAAAGCCCTGAAATCATAACCCACATGTTTATTTAAATAAATCACATGGTGGCAGTCATCTGTACGCATCTGTCATGTGTATGCGCAACTTGGGATTCATGCGTACGCATGAGGCATGCGTACGCATGGTCATGAGGAACTCCAATCTTCATTTCTTCATGAATTCTCCACTTTTGCATGCTTTTTCCCCACTTTTTCAAGCCATCCTTGCCTCCTAATCCTGAAATCACTCAACAAACACATCAAAGCATCAAATGGAATTAAAGTGAATTAAATTTAACAATTTAAGAGTCTAAAAAACATATTTTTAATCATTAAGTATAATTAGGAGAAATTCACAAAACTATACTATTTTAATAAATAAACATGAGAAAAGTCGGCAAATTTCACTCATTTAAAGCAGATAAATACCATAAAATATGAATTTATCAATATATCACAATTTCACAACAAATGATTTATAAATGAGTATTCAAATTCTATATCTTAATGAAAAAATAAAAATTACATAATTACTCTATACTAATTACAAACTAAT
>NC_029794.2:15226850-15239670 GCF_000816755.2 Arachis ipaensis | reverse complement strand
AATAGTATGGTTTTGTAATTCTCCCTAGATTTGTGCTTAAGTGTGAAAATATACTTTTTAGGCCTTAAAATAGCTAAATTTAACTCACTTTAATTTTATTCGATGTCTTGATATGTTTGTTGAGTGATTTCAGGATCATAAGGCAAGTATTGGATGGAAGAAGTGAAGAGAAAAGTATGCAAAGTGGAGAATTCATGAAGAAATGAGTATTTGGAAAATTGTGGGCCACGGACACGCGTCATGTATGCGTACGCGTGCATTGAAGATTTACAAGCCATGCGCACGCATCACCTACGCGTACGCGTGAGTAGGAGTTTTGGCCAGCGACGCGCACGCGTCACCGACGCGCACGCGTCACCGACGCGTACGCGTGACGCTTGGCATGTGACACACTTAAAGTTAGAGCGCTGGGGACAATTTCTGAGCTGCCCAGGCCCAAATCTAACTTGTTTCTGAGGGTATTTGATGCAGAAATGAGGATTGAGCAAAGGGGGAGCACATAGTTAGTCATGATGAGCCTTTAGTTAGTTTTCTAGAGAGAGAAGCTCCCTCTTCTCTCTAGAATTAGGTTAGGATTAGGTTAATTTCTCTTAGATCTAGATTTGATTACTCGATTTCATCTTGTTTCCTCTATAATTTCTTGTTTCTACATCTTGATTCTCTTAGTTTGTAGTGTTAATTTCCCTTTTTTGCCTCTTTTATGTTCATGCACTCATGTTGGATTTGGATCTCTTTTAATGAAATTTGACGTTGATGTTCTTTTATTGTTGATTTGAGTTGTGATCTTACTTTCTTTGCAATTGGTAGTTGGTAGATTTATATTTCTTGCACTTTTACTATGCCTTTCTTTTATACCTTCCAAGTGTTTGACAAAATGCTTGGTTGGATGTTAGAGTAGATTTTGTGCATTCTTGGCTTGGAAAGAGTAATTAGGTAATCTTGAGTCATGAATACCCAACTCATGTTGGTGATCTAGAGTTGTTTGTTCATATGATTTCTATTGACTCTAATCTATTGCTAATTTAATTAGTGAATTGATTAGGACGTTTGGATTGAGATTAGCTAGTCTTGATAGACTTTCTTCGAGTGTGAAGATAATATGTTACCTTTTTGGATCGTCGGAAATGACGTAATAAGATAAATTCTTGTTAATCATTGTTATTAGTGACTAGGATAGAAAGCCTATATTATCAATTCTTCCCACGAATGTCTCTCTTTATTACTTGCTTTATTTAGTTACTTGATTTACTTTTCTTGTCATTTAATTTCTCGTCAATTTACCAAATCAAAACCCCCTTGCATCTTCATAGCCAACAATCATTCACTTCATTGCAATTCCTTGTGAGACGACCCGATGTTTAAATACTTTGGTTAATTCTTATTGGAGTTTGTACTTGTGACAAAACCAATTTAAATTTAATGTGAGAGTTATTTGTTGGCTTGGAGCTATGCTTACAACGAAATAATTCTTTCCTATAAGAGAAAATCTAGACCGACAATAATTTTTCGTATCAATGACGTGTTTATAGCTAAGGTTCAAAAAAGAAAAAATCCATAATTTGAAAAATAAATAAGCCTGTCCATTGGTAATTCTTTTCTTATCCCTAATAAAGTCTGTGATCTAGTCTACGCTGAGATATAACTGAGTCAAAAATAGTTTTACTATACAAAACTTCATACATCTGCTAATATAATGGCCAACGAAAGAAAAATATCTTTAATCTGAATGCTCCGAGCACAGAAAATAATGTCACTCAACCAATAGAGAAAGAATACTATGTGTTAATTATTCGAAATTGAGTCCTTATCTTTACCTCTATTGTTTCAAATAAAGCTTGTAGAAACATTTTTAAAATTTTAAGAAAATTAACTAAATTAATCTAATCCTAAAATCCTAATTAATACCAAATTAGCTAAATTTACCTAAATTTAACTCTAAATTACTATAACTTTAAGTTTAAACTAAACCCTAACTAATTTATCCAACTAATTACCCTAATATATCTAACCTAACCTAATTAATTAACCAACTTGACCTAATCTAATCTAAATCCTAATTACTTTAAACAAAGCTAACTTACCATATATCACAAATTCACAACAAATGACTTATAAATAAGAATTAAAGTTCTATGTCTTAGTTAGAAATAAAAATTACATAATTACTCTAAACTAATTACTCTAAATTTAACATATATCACAATTTTTTAATAAAAAAGATAGAATAAAAAATTTAACTAGTGTAAATTAGAATTATAAAAATTAGATAAATAAAAAATAACATAAATTTGAAAAAGAAATCTGGAAAAAATAACTCACTTTTCTGGAGATAGTTGCGGCGCGAAAGACTTTTCCAGTGTGGTGGTAGCTCGGAGGGCACGGTGGCAACAGGGACGTTTGGCAAGGCTGCACAACAAAAGGGGTTTAGGATTTTTTCTTTTCAAAAATAAAAAATTGGAATGGAAGATGGAGAGGGACAAGGACAACGTACTAAAGGAGGGAGGAGGGAGACAATTTCGATGAGGCAAGGAGCAACGGTGACAGCAACCAAATGGTGGCTACATTGACTCCGATTACGTTTCACACGGATTTTGTCCAAGTCCACATGGTCATTGGAGCAGATTCAGGTGGTCGACGCTGGTGGAGGTTCGATAGAAGGGCTGTTGGCAATGGTTACAATAGAGAGAGAAAGAGAGAGGAGAAGGATGGAGAGAGAGAGAGAGAGAGAGAAAGAGAGAGAGAGAGAGAGAGAGAGAGGGGTAATTTCAAAAAGTAAGGGTAAAGTTTCTCATTTTGAATTTAGGGTAACTTTACCTTCGATTTTATCAGCGGTAAAATCTGAAGGTAACAAATTGGTGGTCGCCAAAATGCAGCATTCCACTAAGTTGGGTTACTAGCAAATTATAATCTGTAGGTAAATCCCACACTAAATTTTGTGCTTATTTTTATTTTTTTCTCTATTTATTATTGATGAATTTTCAGACAAAACACAAATCTGACGGCAAATTTTAATGCGATGAATTTATTATTTTAACCATCGGTAATTCAACCATAAAACCGCCACTAATGAACGATACTGAATCCGATATAAAATTCGACGGTATTTAGCGTTTTTTTATAGTGTGAATTACATAATTTTTTCTGAAGTTATAGGTTCTTGTAAAGGGCGTTACTATATTTTCTCAAAAGTGATAGAACACTTTACAATGTTTACTATTTCAAAACAAATGATATTCCACTTCCCTTAATCACTTAAAGCTTATCTTGGTTGACCCAACATACAAGTCACAACCAGTCCATAAAATCATGCACAAGTTTAAATTATCCATTAAAATAACAAGGACAAGTCCTTTTAAAAAGTGATTATAGTTCCAAGAATTTCTCTAAAGTTACAGGCTCTTTTAAAGAGTACTGTTGAATTTTCACAAAAATTATATGATACTTTATATATTTACTATTTCACAACAAACAATATTTCACATTCCTTAATTACTTAGCTTGAAGCTCATCCTGACTGACTCTAATACATCCCAACCAATCCACGAAATCACTTGCCATGTTTAAATTATCCATGAAACTAACTTGGACAAGTATTTTAGAAAGTGATTCTGGTTACATAATTTTTCCTTAAGGTTTAGGTTCTTCTAAAGAGGGTTACATGATTTTTTCCAAAATTATATGACACTTTACAATGTTTGCTATTTTACAACAAACACATTTCACATCCCATAATCATTTGAAGCTTAACTTGACTAACTCTAACAAATTACAACCAATCCATGAAATTACTCTCGCTCCAAGTTTAAATTATTCATTAAACCAACTTGGACAAATTTTCTAGATATTGATTCTGGTTACAAGTTCTTCCAAAGGGAGTTATATGATTTTTTCAAAGTTACAATACACACAACCACAACCAATGGACACATAACAACTTTCAATGACGCCCTACTTTGCACGGCCTGTAGAAAGCCTTCAACACCTTCCTTGTGGATACAAAGCATGGCCCATGGAGAGTCTGAAACTCTTTCCAGGTGGATACAAAGCACGACCATAGACTCTTCTCCTTCCGGCTCGTCGCTTCACCTATTATGGATGCATCACTCTGACTACTTTCCTCGCACCATGCCTTAGTTACGGAATTGTCAACTAGAAATGGTTGATGGGAGTTGTGAAAGAGTCATTTTTGGGAGTAATAAGCAAGTGAAATCGAAGAATAAAAAAAATAATGAAACAAAAATATAGGGCTGCGTTTGTTTCTGAGAACAGGACAAGACAAGACATTGAGAACAAGACATAAAGAATAGAGACACAAAATTTTGTGTTCTTATATTCTGTTTGGTGATAAACTAGAACAAATTATGAAAATCTAATTTATTCTCATTTTTTTCATTCAAAAAATTTGAGACAAAAAATATAACAATAAAAATATAATTATAAAAAATTAACAAGAATAATGAAAGAAAAAATAAAAAATAAGTTGTGTCCCTTGTTAGTGTCTCTGTGTCTTTTCTGTTAGGATGGATACAAAATACACTAATTCAGTGTCCCTAGACATATTGTCTCTGTCCATGTCTCATCTGTCAAACACGATTTTGTGTCTTTGTGTCCCTATCTTAGTGTCCTGTCTCTGTAAACAAACGCAGTCTAGGATACCACTCCTACGTTTGTTTTGAATCAATTTGGGACAAAATGGTGACTCTATGTGATTGCAAATAATTGAGATAAAATGAACTCTTAACAAGGATAGTATATATACAGTTTGTAGTTGGGAGTTACCAAGTATCTTTATTTTGGAAAAATAACATTTTAGTTTTTTTTTTAAAATGAAGTAAATACTAAATTGGTACCCAAAAGATTTTTAATGCTGACAAAATGGTACCTAACTTGTTATTGACAAAATAGTCTCTGAAAGATTTTAAAATTTGACAAGTGTGCCCCTAAACTCATCAGAGCACATTTCCGGCGAACATGATGCTAAAGTGGCCAACGTGTTTTGATGACCTGGCCAACCCTCCAATGCACTTCCCCTCCCCAACACACTATCCTTCCTCTCCAACACAGCTTCGAATCCTACCGGCGTAGCGCCACTCTTTTCCCAGATATTGTCGAATCTATTTCACTTTCTTTTTCTCCCTTTCAAAAGCTCTGTATAAAACTAAAATAACAGATTGGTTCAATTTGGATTAGTTGGATTCGATTCAGTTCACGGATAAGGGCAGATTTTTCTGAGAATAATAGAGATTTTTCTGGATTGTTTCAATTCATTTCCTTGCTAGAGCTGAAATCCAGGGTTGCGATTAATCTTGTGCTTCCATTGGTACCTGGTTTCCCCTGATAAGAGAACCAAGGAACACGACGTCAACAAAAGCAAAATTTCAAGCAGATCAAAGTGAAGGGGAGTGAAGTACATGACACACAAAGATTCGGGAGAGAGAATGACGATGGCATCTTGGAAGTGCAAGAGGTCAATGTGAGGCCCAAGGAGGGAGGTGGCCGAAGAGCATGGCTTGGTTGTTGGTGGTGGTGGGAGTGACTAGTTGTGGGAGTTGATGGCGGAGAGAAAGTGGGTTTGGTGGCAGTGAGAGAGAAAATTGGTTCATATCCATAGACCCTTAAATTGCTCTATTATCACCCACTGCAACTTCTCCTCCTCTTCTTCTGATTACGATTATGAGGGTCGGAAGACTTGTTCTATCACTATTGCTGGAAAAAGTAAGAGAGTGAGAGTGCGAGAACAAGAGAGTTCATTAGGGAGGGGGAGGGGGGAGTACTTTGGGGAGAGAGAAATTAAGAGGGATTAGTCAAGTCATCAAAACACGTTGGCCATATCAGAATTGTATTTGCTGGAAATGTATTCCGGCGAACTCAAGAGCACGCTTGTCAAATTTTAAAATCTTTCAAGGGTCATTTTGTCAATAATAAATTCAGATATTATTTTATCAGCACTAGAATCTTTCAAGTATCGATTTGGTGTTACCTCTTTAAAAATTATTAACAAAGTGGAATTTATTGATTTCCTTGAAGGAAATTATGTAATGTAATTAAGAAAGTGAGATTGAATAAATATGCTTTGTTAGTATTTTAATAGATTGTTCACCATAAACAAACCACCGTACCTACTACCTGCATGCTGCTCGCAGGGTTTCTCTTGCTGGCTAGAAGACAAAAATTGGAAGAAAAAGAAAAATGATGGTAATCTAGTAACATCCCTTTTGTTGGTGGGTCCCCAACCAAGTGGGGCCCACAAGTTTTAAAAGAAAAAAAATAAAATAAAAGAAAATAAGAAGTGGCTAAGAGCCACGGGGAGAGAGAGTGAACTTCTTTCAATTTGAAAGAAAGGAAGCGAAGCACACTGCTGCGGCGTCGAAGAGAAGAGAAAATTTGAAGGAAAAGGGCATGCCAACCTTGATCACATTGACTTGGTAAACTTGCTCCATTTCTTATGAAATTTTAGTATGTTATTCTTGGTATAGAGATGAACATTAGGATATAACTTATTTGTTGTATTGCCTTCTCTTTTGCCTGATTTGAGATACCCACTTTTTGTGGAGGGTTTATGTTGATTCCACCAGTTTTGGTGATGTATTTTGTTGATTGTTGAGATGTCCTAGTGTCACTAGGAAGACTGTTTGTGTACCCATTATTATGATAGTGGAAGTTTTTCTGGATTAGGTCCCGTGGATTTTTTGTCCCTCTTTTGGGGGTTTTCCCACATTAAAATTCTGGTGTCTGATTATTTAAATTCTGTCATTATATTTGCTACTTGGAGTGTCTTTGGTGTTTCCCATTTAATTACACAGGTTGTGGAAAAATTATTTTTGGTGCTTCCGCTGTTAGACAGGTTCTTATTTTGAACCTTGGTTGAGTTTTCCCAACAAAGTGGTATCCAGAGCTTTGGTTGTTTATTTCTATGCTGATTGAATGGAGGAAAATACTCATGGACCGAATATGGTCAAATTGAATTCCCAAAATTATTCAATTTGGAAGACCCTCATGGAAGATATATTGTATAGTAAGGACTTGTATGATCCTGTAGAGGGAGATAAATCCAAAGGTACAAAATCCAATGCTGAATGGAAGAAGCTGAATCGGAAGGCAGTTGCTTTGATTAGGCAATGGCTTGATCTTAGCGTGTATCCACATGTTGACACTAAAACAAATGCCGAGAAGATGTGGAAGAAATTGAAGGAGCTATATGAGAGAAAGAATGAACAAAATAAAGCATTCTTGATTAGGAAGCTTATCAATATGAAGTATGTTGAAGGTAAATCAATGCCGGAGCACTTGAGCATTTTTCAAGAGACGGTGAACCAACTGACAAGTAATGAAATCACTTTGAATGATGAGTTGCAAGCCTTGTTGTTGTTGAACTCTTTGCCTGATAGTTGGGAAGTTCTGGTTGTGACATTGACTAACTCAGCTCCAAAAGGAAAGTTGACATTAGCAATGGTTAAAGAGAGCATGTTGAATGAAGAAGCCAGAAGAAGAGAGCGAGGTTTGACTAATGCCTCCTCCTAGTCAGAAGCACTTGTTTCAGAGTCACGGGGGAGAAGTCAAAGTAGAAAACCTCACAGTTCTGACAGGTCAGAAAGTCGAAGCAAGTCAAGAGGAAAGTACAAGCCAAGAAAGGAGTTCATTTGTCACCATTGTGGCAAGCCGGGGCATATCAAGAGGTATTGTAGGTTCTTGAAAAGAGAACAATCAAGGGGAAGAAACAAAGACAAAGGTAAAGATAGTGATAAAGAGACTGCTGCTATTGTTTATGAAGATATTCTTATCACATATGATGAAAATTATGTGAATCTTGTCTGTGATGATTCCACTTGGATTATGGACTCTGGTGCCTCATGTCATGTCACTCCGAGGCATGAATTTTTCACTTCCTATACTGCTGGAAATTTTGGCAAGATCAAATTGGGAGATAAAAGAGTGTGTGATATCATTGGTATGGGTGATATGTGGCTTGAAACCAATATGGGATGTAAGTTGCAGTTGAAGAATGTTAGGCATGCACCAGATATGCGGTTCAATCTCATTTCAGTGAAGGCATTGGATCAAGAGGGGTATTGCACTTCATTTGGTAGTGGAAAATGCAAGATTACCAAAGGGGGTCTCATTGTTGCTAGAGAAGACAATAGTCTTACTACTCTCTACCGATTGCAAGCAAAGTTGTGCAAAGAAGATGTGAATGTAGCTGATGATTCCCCTTTTGATTTGTGGCATATACGTCTTGGTCACTTGAGCGAGAAAGGACTAAGCGTCTTGGCTAAGAAGTACTCACTTCTAGTGAAAGGTACAACTTTAAATACTTGCACTCATTGCTTTGTTGGAAAGCATGCTAGAGTATCATTTCATAATTCTGGACCTCATAGGAGATCACATGTTCTAGATTTAGTTCACACTAATGTTTGCACTATGGATGCTAAGACACTAGGTGGTGCATCATATTTTGTTACTTTTATTGATGATTATTCTCGAAAAGTGTGGGCTTTTGTTTTGAAATCTAAAGACCAGGTGCTCGGTATATTCAAACACTTTTCATGCAAGTGTTGAAAGAGAAACAGGAAGGAAATTAAAATGTGTTCAAGCAGATAATAGTGGTGAATACAGGAATCCGTTTGAAGAGTATTGTAAAGGACATGGGATCAAGCTTGAGAAGATGGTTCCTAAGACTCCTCAACATAATGGAGTTGCAGAGAGAATGAATCGCACTATCAATGATAGAGTCAGGTGTATTCTCTCTCATGCAAAATTGCCTAAATCCTTTTGGGGTGAAGCGATGAGGACTGCAGTAGATCTGATCAACCTTTCTCCTTCAGTTCCACTTAATGGTGATGTTCCAGAGAAAGTTTGGAGAGGGAAAGATGTCTCCTATAGTCACTTGAGAGTGTTCGGCTGGAGGGCTTTTGTTCACATTCCAAGAGATGAAAGGTCTAAACTTGATGGAAAGTCAAAACAATGTATTTTCATGGGTTATGGTCACGAAGACTTTGGTTACAGATTATGGGATCCGGTGAGCAAGAAGATAATTAGAAGCCGAGATGTGATTTTTCTTGAAGACCAAACTATTGAAGATCTTGAGAAGACAGATAAGCCAACAGTAACTGTTAGACGCTCTGTTGATGATGAACCTGGTCCTTCCACTAGACCTCCTGTTGATGGGGGAGATGTACAAGTTGATAATGATGGTGATGATTTGCATGATGAACCTGCACCTCAACCTGAGGTGCCAGATGTTGAAGTTCCACCTGAACCACCAGTTGAACCTGAATTGAGAAGATCTACTAGAGAACGTCATCCTTCTCAGAAATACTCTCTTCATGAGTATGTGATGAACACTGAGACTGGGGAGCCAGAGAGCTACCAGGAAGCTATGTCTGATGAGCATAAGGAAGATTGGTTGAAGGCCATGCAAGAAGAAATGAAATCCTTGCATGAGAATCATACCTTTGAATTGGTGAAGTTGCCGAAGGGTAAGAGAGCATTCAAGAATAAATGGGTGTTCAAGTTGAAAGCGGATGAAAATGTCTCACAGCCAAGGTACAAAGCTCGATTGGTTGTGAAAGGTTTTGAGCAAAAGAAAGATATTGATTTTGAGGAGATTTTTTCTCCAGTTGTGAAGATGTCCTCTATTCGAGTTGTGCTTGGATTGGCGACTAGCTTGAATTTAGAGGTTGAGCAGCTTGATGTGAAGACTGCATTCCTTCACGGTGACATAGATAAAGAACTTTATATGGAGCAACCAAAGGGTTTCGAAGTTAAAGAAAAGGATCACCTTGTATGCAAGTTGAAGAAGAGCTTATATAGGTTGAAGCAAGCACCAAGGCAGTGGTACACGAAGTTTGATTCCTTCATGGAAGGTCATGGTTATAGTAAGACTTCTTCTGATCATTGTGTGTATGTTAAGAAATTCTCTGATGGTGATTTTATAATTCTCTTGCTTTATGTTGATGACATGTTGATTGTTGGTCATGACACTAAGAAGATTGAAAGTCTTAAGAAAGACTTGAACAGATCCTTTTCTATGAAGGATTTGGGTCCTGCAAAGAAAATCCTTGGCATGAGTATTACTCGTGACAGGAAGAATGGGAAACTGTGGTTGTCGCAGCAGAAGTACATTGAGAAGGTTTTAGAGAGGTTTAGCATGAGTAATTCCAAACCTGTTAGTACTCCACTTGCTAGTCATTTCAAGCTGAGTTCGCAGCAATGTCCTACAAGTGAGAAAGAGAAAGCGGAAATGAAGAAGATTCCATATGCATCTGCAGTTGGCAGTTTGATGTATGCTATGGTTTGCACCAGGCCAGATATTGCTCATGCCGTTGGAGTTGTTAGTCGATTTCTCTCTAATCCTGGCAAGGAATACTGGCAAGCAGTGAAGTGAATTCTCAGATACCTTAATGGTACTTCCAGAGTTTGTTTATGCTTTGGGAGTGACCAACCTGTGTTGGATGGTTACACAGATGCAGATATGGCTGGGGATCTTGATTCAAGGAAGTCTACTTCTGGTTATATGATGACTTTTGAAGGGGGAGCTGTGTCGTGACAATCTCGACTTCAGAAATGTGTTGCTTTGTCTACTACAGAGGCAGAATACATTGTTGTTGTTGAAGCTTCTAAGGAACTCTTGTGGATAAAGAAATTTCTACAAGAGTTAGGCATCAATCAAGAGAAGTTTGTGTTATTCTGTGACAGTAAGAGTGCTATCCATCTAAGTAAGAATCCGACGTTTCATTCCAGATTGAAGCACATAGAGGTGAGGTATCATTGGATATGTCAAGCGCTTGAGATGAAGTCATATGCACTAGAGAAGATCCATACTGATGATAATGGTTCAGATATGATAACTAAGAGTTTACCTGCAGTGAAGTTTGATTCCTGCAAATAGAAGGCGGGCTTGGTGGAACAGTCTATCCCCACTTGAGTTGGTGAGGGAGAGATTTGTCGGTGGGTCCCCAACCAAGTGGGGCCCACAAGTTTTAAAAGAAAAAAAAGAAAAGAAAAGAAAACAAGAAGTGGCTAAGAGCCACGGGGAGAGAGAGTGAACTTCTTTCAATTTGAAAGAAAGGAAGCGAAGCACACTGCTGCGGCGTTGAAGAGAAGAGAAAATTTGGGGGAAAAGGGCATGCCAACCTTGATCACATTGACTTGGTAAACTTGCTCCATTTCTTATGAAATTTTAGTATGTTATCCTTGGTGTAGAGATGAACATTAAGATATAACTTATTTGTTGTATTGCCTTCTCTTTTGCCTGATTTGAGATACCCACTTTTTGTGGAGGATTTATGTTGATTCCACCAGTTTTGGTGATGTATTTTGTTGATTGTTGAGATGTCCTAGTGTCACTAGGAAGACTGTTTGTGTACCCATTATTCTGATAGTGGAAGTTTTTCTGGATTAGGTCCTGTGGGTTTTTTGTTCCTCTTTTGGGGGTTTTCCCACGTTAAAATTCTGGTGTCTGATTATTTAAATTCTGTCATTATATTTGCTATTTAGAATATTTTTAGTGTTGCCCATTTAATTACACAGGTTGTAGAAAAATTATTTCTGATACTTCCGCTGTTAAACAGGTTCTTGTTTTTGAATTTTTATTGAATTTTCCCAACACCTTTCAATAATAAATTGCCAAAGACTCATTAATTAATCAAATGGTAAATCCAATTAGAAAAGGACTATTCATATAAGCGAAATTTCCATATTCAAACCTGGACCCCAAAAAAATAAATAAATAAATAAAATACACACACACCAATTAATCAAGTCCTCCTTGCTATCGAATCTGACCTTTCTAGACTACAAATCTTCCATAATATGTATATAATGGATCATGTTTACTATTTATGACTTAGTTAGCATAAAAAAGACAGTTCAATGTGTAAACATCGTGTATTAACACAGAAATTCGAAAAGAATTACACACAAAAAAATATAATATACGTAACTATATAACTTAAATATAATAATTATATAATTGTTTTCACAGTTTGAACACGTAACCTTAAAATCATACGAAAATAATTCAATCATTCCAAGACTCTCCTTCTTATTTATGACTTAATTAAGATGACGGTGGTAAATTGTTGGTAGTGTTGGAGTCCTTGAGGAGCCCTCTTTTGCGCCAATATAGAAAATAACGAAGCAAATAAGAATCAACAAGTGGGTCAGGAATTGCTCTTATGAAAAAACCTTGCAGAGAATGGAGCAAATAGGGCTCAACCACACTTTCATACCCAATCCATCTTGTGCATGATTTTATATACTTTTCTGCCGTTGGAACAAACACTGAACTTCCCATCTTTGTCATCTTAGTTGACACAAATAATGGAGCCTGTTGTAGTTACCACATCAAAATATATATTACCAAGACATTAGTTAATTAACATATGTATTCAATTTATATATTGTTTGGTTGATATGATGAAATTTACATTTGGATTATTTTGGCGAATAAACTCGAATATTTAACTCAAAGTATTGTACTTATTAATCATAAAATTTAACCCTAAATTAATATCTTTGAGCTATTTATTTACCAAACTGACAAGATTCAGAAAAAATAAAATGAATAATAAAAAGTTGGCAAGTCAGAAAAAACAAAAAAGTAATTACACGAGCTAATAATATGATTCATATATATCTCACACTGACCAAGAACTTCTCTTGATATTGGATGGTATTATATGCCAGCAAGACTTTCAGTGGCTAATTTTTTTAATATTTATAAAAAATGTGTGTTATATACTTATATAGTTTTGTTTTTATATTTTTAAATTATTAAAATAGAAAACGACATTGTCACTTTTTAAAAAAAAAATAGAAA
>NC_029794.2:15223774-15226765 GCF_000816755.2 Arachis ipaensis | reverse complement strand
TCAAAAATATATTTGATACGAATTAAAAATTTTTAGAATAAAATTAAAACAAAATAAAACTTTAAAATATTTTTAAAATTTTTATTAAACTTTAAAGACAAAAAATATACTTTTACCTTCAAATAAAAAAGGTTCACTGTTCCCATATCAAACAAACATAAAAAAAAAAAGGAAATAAAAGTGTGAAAATCAAAAGATGAGAGAGAACCTGACACTGGATGTCAATTCCTTGTTGCTTATACTCCAAACTGATGCTTCTTGAGAACATTGCAAGATACCTATATCAAATTAAACACCAAGCAGCTTAATTTTTTTTTTTTAGATCTTACAGTTACTAAATATAAACACATCATCGTGAGTTGAGGGGAAAAAAACTCGTTATGCTCGTCTTTCTCTCTAAAATCTAAAAACTACCTTTTTCTCATAGCTAAATTTCTAGAAAACAAATTCAATAGAAAAATTCGTAAGAAATAAAATTTCCAACAAAAAGTTCATTGAAAAATCTACAGAAATAAATTCCAAAAAAAAATGAAACTAGAAATTTTAGCAAAATCTGCAATAAAAATTCGTAGCTAATCTGCATATCTATTATTGGGAATTTAGCTACAAATAAATATGATATAGTCCAAATATATTGTCAAACGATTTAAAGATTTTGCTTCGAATATTTGCTTGCGGTTTTTTTACAACAAAAGTTAATGAGTTATATTCTCGCACTTTATAGTATGAAAATTACCTATGAAATTTGTTGCGAATTTCAAAATTGGCAATAAAAACTTCACAACTTTTTTACATATGGTAAATTCACAGCTAAAATTTATAATAAATTTCTGAAAAACAATAAAAAAAAACTGCCACAACAACTACGATTTTGCTCTTTTTTAGTAGGTAAAAATTCAGGTACAGTTAACTTTATGTGAAGAGCGAAGTTGATAGTTAAAAATCGGTAAATGACAATGTAATTAAATCTGTCAACTCATTTAACGACTTTCATCTATCAACTTTACATGAAATTAACTGCACCTGAGTTTCTAACTTTTCAATAATGTAGCTACTTACGCTTTGGTGGCGGCATAGAGAGTAACCAAAGGATAAGAAGGAAGGACAACAGTGGAACCAGAACCCATATTAATAATTGCTCCTTTCTTCTTGTCTACCATCTTTTGAATCACTGCTTTTGTAATCCAAGTAGTTCCTTCAACATTCACTTTTATGATACTATTCATAAGATTAGAATCAACCTCATGAAAGAATCTAGCATAACGGTATGCCAATCCAGCACTATTTACAAGAATTCCAACATCCAAACCCTCTATTGCTTCCTCAACCCTTTCTTTTATTCTCTCTCCATTTTCTTTCTCAAAGTCAACGACCAAACACTTGACTTCAACACTAACCTTATTGTTCTTTTCTCTTATCTCATTGGATGTGGCTTCAAGCTTTGTAGGGTTTCTACCAAGCAAGAGAAGGTTGAGACCCTTAGATGCCATTTCATGTGCCATGGCTTTGCCAATTCCATCAGTGGAGCCAGTGATTATGGCCCATGAACCATACTCTGTTAGATTCTTTGGAGCCCTGAAGAACATTCTCCATACCCACTTCACAAAATTGAAGAGATTCTTCAAAACAAAGATGAAGCCTAATGCTGTTGTTGACACCATGAAGAGATCAACCAACTCCATTATTTGTCCTATTTTCTAATAATAATAAGCACAATGAATGAGTTAATTAGGAGAAACACAAGATGCAGGTTTGGATTTGGAATTATTAGATTTATGAGCTAGGTCCATTTATATTGGATGAGACTCAATAATTGGCAAAAATGTGTGGGTCCCACATACATACAAAGAGAAAAAAAAATTAAAAGTATATAATTAATTAAAAGAAATTTATAAAGCCATGTCTTAAAATTTTAGGTTAAGAAATAGTTTCATTTATTTTATAAATAATTGTATTTATATTTATAATCATATTCTTTTCTTTCTTTAAAAAAAATAGGAATTTCCACTAAAATTAAAATAACTGGAATAAAAATATTAGAAAATTTCACTTAGTAATATTTTAGGCGTGAAATATGATGAGATTTAAGGAAAAAGATCATTTAAAGTAAAAAAAAATTATAAAGTAAAGATTTCAATTGAAATTATTGTCTTAATTTTATAATTTACATTGTGTATGAACTCAATTATCTTGATTTAATAGTGATTAAAATTTTTTTTTAATTATAATATAAAAAAGTTTTCAAATGTACTCAAAATACCAATATTTCAGTAATTTTAATCATTGATTTTAATTAATATATTATAAATATTTTTATAATTGAAATCAACGATTTATTAAAATATTAGTGTACCTAGTACACTTAGAATTTTTCCTATAATATAACTATATCATGTAAATCAGTGTCAATAAGTGAACTAGCAGCGCAAAGATATTGTTGCATTAAGAATCAACGGCAGACAACACTCCTTGAACGAGACTCCATTTCTATTTTGACCAATTAGAATCCTACAACAGACGAGCAGCAGCACATCCCTCTTCAAGACCAGCAGCGTCTCAACGCTTCCGCTACAAATAAGCATCAGTGATCCCCTTCGATCAGTTTGATACAATAGTCGTTCTCCTCTCTTTTTATCACAGATCCTCATCTTTGCTCTCTTTTACTCTATTCTTCTTTTCTTTTTCTTTTTTTTTTTTTTGAGAAGAAGAAGCTCTTTAGTTCTGATTTTTGAAGGTGAGATGAGACAAAAGAGGAATTGAAGAGATTTATTTTTGTAATTTTTATTTTTTTAATGTCAAAAGACGTTTTTTAAAAAGAACAGATAGAATTCTAATTCGGTCTGACCAACTAATTCTTAACCAGTTTAACAATTTTTTAGTGGTTTTTTGATGGCAAATTTTTTTTATAAACCAAACCGAAAATGTTAATAGTTCAGGATTGAATGGATCGATCGACCAATTTGATCTAATTTTTAAAATATTATTTTATAT
>NC_029794.2:15215707-15223672 GCF_000816755.2 Arachis ipaensis | reverse complement strand
TTTTTGATTAATTTTTTTTTTATTAAATATGTTCGTTTATATTAATAATAGCCAAATGTCTAAATTTTAAATTGCTAATATTCAATATAATGCACTTTAATAAATCGGACCCACAAGATCGAGTCACTTCAATGCCTATAGATAGGAGTCTATATCATGTTACTAGTAGGTATGACTTGTGGCAACGAAAATATCTTCTTACGGATGAAGAGAAATATCTAAAAAAAATAAGTAAAAATATTAATTATGTGCAATGGATAGTTTTTTAAAAGAATTAATTATCATTTTTACTCTTTATTCAATTTTATTTGTCACTAAAAAAATTTTCTATTCTCTTTTGTAAATGTTCAAGACTTCAAGTCAAATAGTATAGACTCAACCATAAAGTAACGAGATTAGATAGTCGGTGAGACCAGTGGTAGCGATATAGAGAAAGAAACTAGAGTTGAGCAAATTACAAATCATGAGCAAATTATAAAGTAATGTTCGAGTGTCGTTCTTTTTCATTGAATTTTAATTTGATATATTTAATTTTTATTTTGACCTAAAAAATAGAAAAAAGCTTATGATTTTTGAGAGAATATTTAAAATATGCCTATTGTAAAAAGACATAAACTAGAAAAAAAAAGTCAAAACAGTTTTAGATTAAGTTTGATGTCATGATAAGGATGAATAATGTAGATGACTATTTTTTATGAGATTTAGTTTACCAAGGGTGATTGCATTTAATTATGTTTGAAAAGTAAAATTTTTTTGTGCTTATAAATAACAACATAACATGAAACATATGAAACACACAAAAGTAATAAAACACATTTTTCTCTCTTTCTCTCTTTATATTTCTTTATTTTATATTTGTTACCTCTTCCTTATTTATTTATTTAGTTATTTTATAACATCTGAGTCTTTGTAATTAGTTATTTATTCTTAGCATTTTGGTTTGTCTTGGTGTTTGTTTTTAATTTGAAGCTCAAAATTATAATTTTGTTTGTTTTGTTGTAGAACTAGTTTGATTTTTTTATCTCTGTCTTGAAATTGATACTTATAATATTAGTGATTGATATAGTAAAATTCTATCATTATTGGAGTAGAAATTCGATGTAAATATTATTACACTTTGAAGTTGAATTAGGATATATACTGGTTCCATTTTTTTTACGCTTTTATTTTTAATCTTCTGCTTCGGTAAGAAATTAAACTAAAATTTTTTTTATTAGTTTAATAATACCCTTGAATTTAAAAAGAGTGTCTAAATTCAAACTTCCTTTCTTAAGAACTATAAAACCTACAAGTAGGATGGACTTAAGTTTTGAGAAAGTTTAAAGACAAAGGGGTGAATTTCAAGAAAGAGACAAATAAAAAAAATTCATTATAAAGGGGAGTGGATTCTCTCCAGTAAAAAAAAAATTGAATGATGTCAATTGTGATTTTTCATCTTTCATTACTTTCTCTCTCATATTTAATTTTGGCCATACTTATAAAGTTAATGGTAAGAAAAAAAAAAAAACTAAAAAAGCAACAAATTGTATAGAATGCTTCTTTCTTATCCTTTCTAAATATATCACATGTTAGTCTTTTTTCTAAGATGTAGAATACTTCTTGCTTATCCTGTCCAATTGCAACTGTAATGCCTATTTGTTTTTGTCCAAATTAAACTAATTTGCTTTCTTTCTTTTTGTGCTGTGCAACTTTTTCTAAATGGGCCTGTACAAACAACACTCATCAAATAATACTTTGAATTTTATAGCCAACCAAATATATGTTTGTTATCATCTAGAATATGTTATTGTTTTTTAAAGGTTTAATTACTCTTGGTCTCTATAGTTTCGCGAAATTTTCAGTTAGGTCTCTATATTTTTTTTCCTTTTAATTGGGTCCCTATACGTTAATTTTTTTTTCAATTTAATCCCTATTAACGTTAAACGTCAAAAAAATGTTAGTGAATTGTGAAATTACTTTTATACTCTTAGGGACCTAATTAAAAAGAAAAAAATATAGGGACTTAATTGAAAATTCGATGAAACTATAAATATTCAATGAAAGATATTCCTATAATCCATATTCAATGATTCTAAGACATGAAAAATATTCCTATAATCCCTTTTATTTTGTCACTATCATTCTTTTACTTATTTATATACAAATTGTACCAAAAATATTTTTTCTTTTTTTTTCGACTTTCAAAATACCTTATCTTAAGAACCTAAGAAAAAGAATGAATAAAATGAAATAGAAATAGTAGTAATAAGCATATATAAAATTCAGTTTTCATCCTTCAAGTATTGATTATGATAATGCATCCAGTTTACATAATAAACTTTACATTAATACTTAAGAGCATACTTACATCTAGTTTGGAATTGGAGGAATGCATCCACCAATTGATATTGTATACAAATAAACAATAATCGATGTAAAATAAAATACTACAATTTTGTATGCGCCCTTTAGCAAATGGACAAAAGATTATCACTATGAAAATCCATGTTATGCCTAATGAATGTAAAATTGGGTGACTTCAATTCAATAGGTAACTACTCATGCCTGTCTAAGAACTTCTTTATAACGACTGAGAATGCCGCAAAGCCAGCACAACCAGCACATGCTACTTTTGGACCACCTACAATCACAAAGCAACACCAAAGCATTCTGAAACGAAGGTAGAGAACAGATTTTTGAACTAAACAAGAAACATTTAAATCTTAATTGAAAACAGTGTATTCATGCCACATTGCAGCCCAATCTTAATTCATACCATATTGCGCACGGTATCTCACTCGTCTTTCCTCTCTCTGGCGCTTTCTCGTCAGAAGTTCATCCTTCGCTCTCTCCTTCTCGAGCTCTTTCCTCTTCTTTTCTACATTAATCTTTCGCTTTTTTTCCTGGATGAGGTTCAGACAAAACACGGGAAGAAATATCATTATAAATATTGGAATTCTAAATATTACCAAAGGAGTGCGTATAGAAATGAAGTTGCATTTGGTTAGATACAAATATGTTTGATTAAAATGCGAAAGTGTTCTACTTCTATATTTCCTTTTTCAACGGTTAACTTCGAGCAGAATAGATATTATCTATCTTGTATTGCATATAAAAAAGAACTGAACAAATTAAAAGAAATTCCACACCTGAAATCCAACTGGGGGACTGGTGCACGAAATTGTGATCTCAGACAATGGCGCCAAAAACTCTGTACGCACGTCTTAATAAATTGTTTTTCATTCACAACTTCGATACAACTAACCAGCAAGTGCACTGGGTCGTCCAAGTAATAAAACCTTACGTGAGTAAGGGTCGATCCCACGGAGATTGTTGGTATGAAGCAAGCTATGGTCATCTTGCAAATCTCAGTCAGGCGGATAATAATTGATTATGGAGTTTTCGAAAATTAATAATAAATAAACAGAAAATAAAGATAGAAATACTTATGTATATCATTGGTGAGAATTTCAGATAAAGGTATAGAGATGCTTTCATCCCTCTGAACTTCTGCTTTCCTGCTGTCTTCATCAATCATTCCTACTCCTTTCCATGGCTGGCTTTATGTAAGGACATTACCATTGTCAATGGCTACTTTTAATCCTCTCGGGAAAATGGTCCAAATGCTCTGTCACAGCACGGCTAATCATCTGAGGTTCTCGATCATACTGGAATAGGATTCACCCTCCTTTTGCGTCTGTCACTACGCCCAGCACTCGCGAGTTTGAAGTTCGTCACAGTCATTCAATCCCAGAATCCTACTCGGAATACCACAGACAAGTTTTAGACTTTTCAGATTCTCATGAATGCTGCCATCAATCTAGCTTATACCACGAAGATTCTGATTAAGAGATCCAAGAGATACTCATCCAATCTAAGGTGGAACGGAAGTGGTTGTCAGGCACGCGTTCGTGGGGGAATGATGATGATTGTCACATTCATCACATTCATGTTGAAGTGCGAATGAATATCTTAGAAGTGGAATAAGTTTAATTGAATAGAAAAACAGTAGTACTTTGCATTAATTCATGAGGAACAGCAGAGCTCCACACCTTAATCTATGGAGTGTAGAAACTCTACCGTTGAAAATACATAAGTGAAAGGTCCAGGCATGGCCGAATGGCCAGCCCCCAAAACGAGATCACAGGATCAAAAATACAATCCAGGATGTCTAATACAATAGTAAAAAGTTCTATTTATAATAAACTAGCTACTAGGGTTTACAAAAGTAAGTAATTGATGCATAAATCCACTTCCGGGGCCCACTTGGTGTGTGCTTGGGCTGAGCTTGAATGTTACACGTGCAGAGGCTATTTCTGGAGTTGAACGCCAGGTTGTAACGTGTTTCTGGCGTTCAACTCTGGTTTGTGACGTGTTTCTGGCGTTTAACTCCAGACAGCAGCGTAGAACTGGCATTTAACGCCCTTTTACGTCGTCTAAACTCGGCCAAAGTATGGACTATTATATATTTCTGAAAAGCCCTGGATGTCTAATTTCCAACGCAATTGGAATCGCGCCATTTTGAGTTCTGTAGCTCCAGAAACTCCACTTTGAGTACAGGGAGGTCAGAATCCAACAGCATCAGCAGTCCTTCTTCTACCTCTGAATCTGATTTTTGCTCAAGTCCCTCAATTTCAGCCAGAAAATACCTGAAATCACAGAAAAACACACAAACTCATAGTAAAGTCCAGAAATGTGAATTTAACATAAAAACTAATAAAAACATCCCTGAAAGCAACTAGATTCTACTAAAAACATACTAAAAATAATGCCAAAAAGCATATAAATTATCCGCTCATCACAACACCAAACTTAAATTGTTGCTTGTCCCCAAGCAACTGAAAATCAAATAGGATAAAAAGAAGAGAATATACTATAAATTCCGAACTATCAATGAAACATAGCTCCAATCAGATGAGCGGGACTTGTAGCTTTTTGCCTCTTGAATAGTTTTGGCATCTCACTTTATCCATTGAGGTTCAGAATGATTGGCATCTATAGGAACTCAGAGTTTATATAGTGTTATTGATTCTTGAACACAGCTACTTTATGAGTCTTGGCCGTGGCCCTAAGCACTTTGTTTTCCAGTATTACCACCGGATACATAAATGCCACAGACACATAATTGGGTGAACCTTTTCAGATTGTGACTCAGCTTTGCTAAAGTCCCCAATTAGAGGTGTCCAGGGTTCTTAAGCACACTCTTCTTTTGCTTTGGATCTTGACTTTAACCGCTCAGTCTCAAGTTTTCACTTGACACCTTCACGCTACAAGCACATGGTTAGGGACAGCTTGGTTTAGCCGCTTAGGCCAGGATTTTATTCCTTTAGGCCCTCCTATCCACTGATGCTCAAAGCCTTGGGATCCTTTTTATTACCTTTGCCTTTTGGTTTTAAGGGCTATTGGCTTTTTGCTCTTGCCTTTTGGTTTTAAGAGCTTTGGCTTTTTCTGCTTGCTTTTTTTCTCTTCTTTTTTTTTCTATTTTTTTTCGCTATTTTTTTTCTTTTTTTTTCTGCAAGCTTTGTTCTTTGCTGCTTTTTCTTGCTTCAAGAATCATTTTTATGATTTTTCAGATTATCAAATAACATGTCTCCTTGTCATCATTCTTTCAAGAGCCAACATATTTAGCATTCATAAACAACAACTTCAAAAGATATATGCACTGTTCAAGCATTCATTTAGAAAACAAGAAGCATTGTCACCACATCAATATAATTAAACTAAGTTCAAGGATAAATTCGAAACTCATGTACTTCTTGTTCTTTTGAATTAAAACATTTTTTCATTTAAGAGAGGTGATGGATTCATAGGACATTCATAACTTTCAGACATAGTTACTAATTACTAATGATCATGTAATAAAACACAAACATTGATAAGCACTTAACATAAAGAAAACGAAAAACAGAGAATTTAAGAACAAGGAATGAGTCTACCTTAATGATGGTGGCGTTTTCTCCTTGAGGAACCAATGATGTCCTTGAGCTCTTCTATGTCTCTTCCTTGTCTTTGTTGCTCCTCCCTCATTGCTTTTTGATCTTCTCTAATTTCATGAAGGATGATGGAGTGCTCTTGATGTTCCACCCTTAATTGTCCCATGTTGGAACTTAATTCTCCTAGGGAGGTGTTGATTTGCTCCCAATAGTTTTGTGGAGGAAAATGCATTTGAGGCATCTCCGGGATCTCATGGTGATGAGCTTCATGCGTCTCTTGAGCTCCATGAATGGGCTCTCTTGTTTGCTCCATCCTTTTCTTAGTGATGGGCTTCTCTTCCTCAATGGGAATGTCTCCTCCTATGTCAATCCCAGCCGAATTGCATAGATGGCAAATGAGGTGAGGAAAAGCTAACCTTGCCATAGTGGAGGACTTGTCAGCCACCTTGTAGAGTTCTTGAGGTATAATCTCATGAACCTCCACCTCTTCTCCAATCATGATGCTATGGATCATGATGGCCCGGTCTATAGTAACTTCAGACCGGTTGCTAGTGGGCATGATTGAGCGTTGAATGAACTCCAACCATCCTCTAGCTACAGGCTTAAGGTCCAGTCTTCTCAGTTGAACCGGTTTGTCTTTTGAGTCAATCTTCCATTGAGCTCCTTCCACACATATGTCCATGAGGACTTGGTCCAACCTTTGATCAAAGTTGACTCTCCTTGTGTAGGGGCGTGCATTCTCTTCCATCATTGGCAAGTTGAACGCCAACCTTACATTTTTCAGACTAAAATCTAAGTAATTCCCCCGAACCATGGTGAGATAATTCTTTGGGTTCGGGTTCTTACTTTGATCATGGTTCCTTGTGATCCATGCATTAGCATAGAACTCTTGAACCATTAGAGTTCCGACTTGTTGGATGGGGTTTGTTAGAACTTTCCAACCTCTTCTATGTATCTCATGTCGGATCTCCGGATACTCATTTCTCTTGAGTTTGAAAGGGACCTCGGGGATCACCTTCTTCTTGGCCACAACATCATAGAAGTGGTCTTAATGAGCTTTGGAGATGAATCTTTCCATCTCCCATGACTCGGAGGTGGAAGCTTTTGTCTTCCCTTTCCCTTTTCTAGAGGATTCTCCGGTCTTAGGTGCCATCAATGGTAATGGAAAAACAAAAAGCTTATGCTTTTACCACACCAAACTTAGAATTTTGCTCGCCCTCGAGCAAGAGAAGAAAGAATAGATGAAGAAGAAGAAGAAAATATGGAGGTGATGAGGGAAAGGTGTATTCGGCCAAGAAGAGAAGAGAGGGTTGTGTGGTGTGAAAATGAGGAAGAATGGAGGGCTTTATATAGGGAAGGGAAAGGTTCGGCCATAAGGGTGGGTTTTGGGTGGGAAATTGATTTTGAATTTTGAAGGTAGGTGGAGTTTATGAGGTAGGTTTTATGGGGAAGAGTGGATGATGTGAGTGGTGAAGTGGTGATAGGGAAGAGAGATTGAGGTAATTGGTGAAGAGTTAATTCAGTTAAGAACTGAAAAGGATCTTCAGATGGAAGTCCATGAAACTTGCAGTTCTGCTGCATCAGAAAAACTAATTGAGGTTTCAGCTCAAAATTGTTTGCTCTAATGGCATGAATGGAGATGCTTCTTCCATGTAAATTGGAATTAGGTACAGTAAAGTCACCAAGCATCCTCCTTGCATTATTATTATTTTCGGCTGCCATATCCTCTTCTTGTTCGAAAATTTCTGAAAGGTGCTTGCTGGATTGTTGTAATTTAGCTTCTCTTAGTTTCCTCTTCAGAGTCCTTTCAGGTTCTGGATCTACTTCAACAAGAATATTCTTGTCCTTGCTCCTGCTCATATGAAAAAGAGGGAACAGAAAAATAATAATAATAGAGATCATTTTTACCACAGTATAGAGGTCCCTGTGTGAGTAGAAGAAAAGAAGAAGAAAAAATTTGAACTCAGAGAGAGAGAGAGGGGGTTCGGATTTTTGGTGAGTGAGGAAGAGATGTTAGTAAATAAATAAATAAATAGAAGAGGATGAGAGGGGG
>NC_029794.2:15214158-15215684 GCF_000816755.2 Arachis ipaensis | reverse complement strand
TCACAAGAAATCACAAGATATGATTCTAGAACTTAAAGTTTGAATCTTTCTTAACAAGTAAGTAACAGACTTGAAATTTTTGAATCAAAACATTAATTGATGATGTTATTTTCGAAAATTATGTGATAAAGATAAGAAAAATGAAAAAGATTTGATTTTTGAAAAAGATTTTGAAAAAGATAAGATTTTTTTTAAATTGAAAATTTGATTTGACTCATAAGAAACAACTAAGTTTTTAAAAAGTTTTGAAAAAGTCAACTCAAATTTTTGAAATTTATGAGTGAAAAAGGGAAAGATATTTTTTTTATTTTTGAATTTTTAATGATGAGAGAGAAAAACATGAAAAAGACTCAATGCATGAAAATTTTGGATCAAAACAATGAATGCATGCAAGAATGCTATGAATGTCAAGATGAACACCAAGAACACTTTGAAGATCAAGATGAACACCAAGAACATATTTTTGAAAAATTTTCAATGCAAAGAAAACATGCAAGACACCAAACTTAGAAATCTTTAATGCTTAGACACTAAGAATTCAAGAATGCATATGAAAAACACCATACAACACAAAACAATATAATATGAAGATCAATCAAGAAGGTTTATCAAGAACAACTTGAAGATCATGATGAATGCAATGCATGAATGCAATTTTCGAAAAATGCAAGATGAGTATGCAATTGACACCAAACTTGAAATTGACTCAAGACTCAAACAAGAAATACAAAATATTTTTTTGATTTTTATGATTTTATGATTTTTTTGGATTTTTTGAAAATTAATTTGAAAAAGAAAAATAAGGATTCCAAAATTTTTAATATGAATTCTAGGAATCGTGTACTCTTAGTCTAAAGCTCCAATCTGAGGGTTAGGCATGGCTTACTAGCCAGCCAAGCTTTAGAAGATATTGATGCTTTCCATGTATAGAGCAACTAAGTGTGTGAAGATCAACAAGCTCTTGTGATGATAAGTTGAAACCCCAATCCAAAAGATTAGACATGGCTTACAGCCAGCCAGGATTCAACAAATCATCATGAAACACTAGAATTCATTCTTAAAAATTCTGAAGAAAAATATATTTTTGAAAACATTTATTTTAAAAATTTTTTTTTTCGAAAACAAAGGAGAAATTTTTGAAAGATTTTTGAAAACTTTTTGAAATCAAAATAAGAAGAAAATTACCTAATCTGAGCAACAGGATGAACCGTCAGTTGTCCAAACTCAAACAATCCCCGGCAATGGCGCCAAAAACTTGGTGCACGAAATTGTGATCTCAGGTAACGGCGCCAAAAACTCTGTACGCACGTCTTAATAAATTGTTTTTCATTCACAACTTCGATACAACTAACCAGCAAGTGCACTGAGTCGTCCAAGTAATAAAACCTTACGTGAGTAAGAGTCGATCCCACGGAGATTGTTGGTATGAAGCAAACTATGGTCATCTTGCAAATCTCAGTCAGGCGGATAATAATTGATTATGGAGTTTTCAAAAATTAATAATAAATAAACAGAAAATAAAGATA
>NC_029794.2:15204426-15214149 GCF_000816755.2 Arachis ipaensis | reverse complement strand
TCCTACTCGGAATACCACAGACAAGGTTTAGACTTTCCGGATTCTCATGAATGCCGCCATCAATCTAGCTTATACCACGAAGATTCTGATTAAGAGATCCAAGAGATACTCATCCAATCTAAGGTGAAACGGAAGTGGTTGTCAGGGACGCGTTCGTGGGAGAATGATGATGATTGTCACATTCATCACATTCATGTTGAAGTGCGAATGAATATCTTAGAAGTGGAATAAGTTGAATTGAATAGAAAAACAGTAGTACTTTGCATTAATTCATGAGGAACAGCAGAGCTCCACACCTTAATCTATGGAGTGTAGAAACTCTACCGTTGAAAATATATAAGTGAAAGGTCCAGGCATGGCCGAATGGCCAGCCCCCAAAATGAGATCACAGGATCAAAAATACAATCCAGGATGTCTAATACAATAGTAAAAAGTTCTATTTATAATAAACTAGCTACTAGGGTTTACAGAAGTAAGTAATTGATGCATAAATCCACTTCCGGGGCCCACTTGGTGTGTGGTTGGGCTGAGATTGAATGTTACACGTGCAGATGCTCTTTTTGGAGTTGAACGCCAGGTTGTAACGTGTTTCTGGCGTTCAACTCTGGTTTGTGACGTGTTTCTGGCGTTTAACTCCAGACAGCAGGTAGAACTGGCGTTCAACGCCCTTTTACGTCATCTAAAATCGGCCAAAGTATGGACTATTATATATTTCTGGAAAGCCCTGGATGTCTACTTTCCAACGCAATTGGAAGCGCGCCAGTTTGAGTTCTGTAGCTCCAAAAAATCCACTTTGAGTGCAGGGAGGTTAGAATCCAACAGCATCAGCAGTCCTTCTTCTACCTCTGAATCTGATTTTTGCTCAAGTCCCTCAATTTCAGCCAGAAAATACCTGAAATCACAGAAAAACACACAAACTCATAGTAAAATCCAGAAATGTAAATTTAACATAAAAACTAATAAAAACATCCCTAAAAGCAACTAGATTCTACTAAAAACATACTAAAAACAATGCCAAAAAGCGTATAAATTATCCGCTTATCAGGGACTAGGACCTTGTCCAACTTTAATATCCTTGTATTGCAAACCTGATTCAGTAGTTACCACAGGCACCTTCATTGCATAAAATGTTCAAAGTCAACATTAGTCATTTAGCTATGGATATTCCAAGTAAAATTCATTGATACCATGGTGGTCATTGATCAAGGGTCTTAAAAATGTGAATATTAAAACTTAAGTGCAATTACATAGATTGGTTATTAACAGATTCTTTGCATGGTGCACAAATTCTTTGAAAATATAAGAATGTCTGCTATTCCTTTAAGAATGATAGATTCTATTATCAGGAAAGAATAGCTTAGATACTAATAATGCTTTGAATTCCCAAGATTTATTTGAAGAATTTCTCTTAAAAAATAACTGACATTTGAGAAAGATGCTGACTAACATGAGTAGAAACAGGAGATGCAATGCAATTACATCAAGTATCAAAGCATTATTAGCAATTTACAACAACCATTTGTAATGTCTTAGCAGAGAAAAACAAAGAAAGGAGGTAGAGAAGGGAACAATGTATTCTCACCATACATTTTCAAGCTCCTTCTCACAAGCTTCATCACATAGTTTTGGCTTATCTTCCGGGGGCAAACCAGCTCCTTTGGCTTCCAATGAACCAACAAAGAGGCTTGAGATTCCCAAAGCCAATCCAAGAAAGTCTCTGTGGGAATTGGTATTAACCATAGCAGCACATTCAGTTGTATCTGAGGCCTTTGCTTTTACCACCGATCTTTGGTATTGCGGAACCAAGCATCGAAGCCTGTCAGCAGCAATGCCTTGAGGATTGCAGCCCAAACTTTAACAAGTAGAACCTGTATGCCTCTATGACAATGATCAATTAAACTCATAATCAATTAATTATAGATAACATACATAATCAAAACTCATAATCAATTTAACTCTCACAAAGACATTTAATCAAACACCTTATCTCCAATCTCATCTCTTTCCTTATTTCTAACATAATGAATTAATTACAGATAAAATACATAATCAGAACTCATAATCAAAATTTTTTAGCACAATCAAAACTAATTTTAGCAAACTAAGCTTCACAATTAGATCAATTGGTTCTCTTTGTCATTCAGAATGCTGGTTACCTAATCAAATAAAGTCAAATTATATACAAGTAGCAATGTAACACCCTAACTACCAAAGCTCACGCTTCCGGCTGCGCAACTCTGATAGCTCGGACATTACGACGGCTCTTATACTATTTAATACTAAAATATGAGCCTGTTTAAAAACTTTAAACTGTAATACCGCTCCCAAAAATACTTTCGTTCGATAACGTACATCCATAAATACCATACATCTTACAAAAACTCATAAAGAGTACATACATATATACACTTATATACATAGATAATATTACAAGCATTATCCAATACAGTTCCTATCCCTCTTACAGAATATATCAAGATAAAGGCGAGGGTACAATAAACCATAACTAAAACAATACAGAGCATCTCAACAACAACTAAATAACTCTTCGTGACTTCTGCGCCCATATCCTGAAAGGGGAAAAAATGTAGGGGGGTGAGAATATCATCCTCGAAAGGGTTCTCAGTAGAGGGTTTTTGGGAATTACTGTAATAGGATACGTGAAGATAAACTGTACTAGTGATTAATAACCGTCTTATGCCTCCTTTTCAAAAACAACGGTTTACAATAAAAGTAAAGTCTAAAAATCTTTTCTGAAAAAAGAACCGTTCAATTCTCAAAAACTCAAAAGCCTTTCAAAATGGTTTATCTATGCGGAACCAAAATAGCCTTTCATATTTTATTCCAAACCAGAAACACAAAACCGAAACCAACCATCGGTCCATCTCATTTCAACCACGGCCCTAGGCCCAAACAATCCAACCATCAACCAATCACCACAATCCAACAGAGTCTCAGTCGCAAACACAAGTAGGAAGGTTCAAGCACAAACAAACAGTTACAACAAGTAGAACAATTAGCAGTTAATCACATAGGCAAGCCAAGTACAATATGCACACCCAAACAATGTCACATAGATGCATATGATGCATGCCTGTCCCTAGTGGCTGATGATATCATCTGTCGGTTATAGAGCCAACCCAACAAGTCCTGGTAGCTAACCATTGGACTGTCCCTCTGTCGTGTCTCCCCAACTCGAGTTATACTCAATATAAACTTGATCATAATCATGATCCATATCCATCACCCTCACTGGTGAATATTTATGTGGGTGAGCTCATCCGGGCTTTTACAGTGCCCGGCCACCCTGACGACATAGGGTCAAAAGAGCTTCGAGTCTCAACCTGGAGCACGTGGTGGCTAGCCACTGCTTTCTCCTAGGGAAACTCTTATCTCCGATAGTGGAAGTGCAACATTCACATTTATCAATGATTCAACATATACATGCATTCAATCTCATCCCTGGATCAACATCCATCTCAGCCATCCGGGTCACGGTTCAGTCCAGAACCAGCCAATATTCATATCATACACAGCCATTCTGGCTCACGGTTCAATCCAGAACCAACCAATATTTATAATCATACACAGCCATTCCGGCTCACAACAAAACAGCACTTCCACATTCAACATCATCAATTCATAAAATCAGCATTTAAGCCATAAATCACTTTTTCCCAAATCATTTCACTTTGAAATCAAGTTCCAACTCTTTTCAGCCTTGGCTTTAGAAATCTCGTTTCTCAAATCATCTCAGGCTCATAAGCCAAATTTACTCAAAGTGAGTTCCCCTTTTTAAGACAAAGCCGCTCTCGGCATCCTCTTTCCAAAACTTCCAAAACCTTGGAAAAATTAAAGATTCATTTTGGGAACATTCAAAATCATCCACCCCACAATTGGGAATTTTATAACAAAGTTTCTCGACATAGTCCCAAGTCTTTAGGGGAGAATAACATAACTCATTTCGCCAAGTTCATTTAAATTCATTAAAAACCTTGGCTTCCTGATTTGAGTAATAAAATAGGATCCAAGCCAAACCGAGTCACATAATCATTCACTTCTTTCAAATCCGTTTCCTTTACTCAGGCAAAACCAACTTCAACCCCCATGATGAATTCTAGAATGTTTCAACTGTTCAAAATTGTTTTTAGTCTTGCAAGAATTCAGAATTCAAAGAGTACTTAAAACCTTTCTCAAAACATTTCAAAATGAAACTTGTCAATAAACGTTCAGGTTCTTTCAAAATCATTGAAACTCCTCTAATTGGAACCCTCAAGTCAAATTCAAAGGCATTGCCCTTGTCACAATTAAAACAGCTTTAAAACATAAGTTTCATCTAAATAACTTTCTTCTAAAAGAGATACAATGCCTTTCTTAAGAAGCAAGACTAAATCAAAATTTCCTCTTTAATAATTCATTTCAAAAGCATGAGTCATCCTTTTCTTGATAATTCAAATAAAAGAGTAGAAGTCTTTAACTCATCATTTTTCCAAACAACATTTCAATAAAGACTCGGATTTTATAGAAATTTCAGCCATACATAAGGCCGATACAATCACCAAATACACATTCACTCACATCAGTATCCATATGTAATAATTCCAATATAAAAAATATAGTTTTTGGAAAGCGCCCCTACCTCAAAACGCAAATTCCATAACCCAAACGTCTCAGAGTCCTTTCCACCTCAACCCAAAACCAAAGGCAGCTTCGAAGCACAGCCCCACACGTTTCCGTAGCAGCACAAACAACTCTAATTTACGACAAGCAATCTCAGTAACTAAATATTAAGAACATTAATATCGTAAGGCTTTTAATACACGTACGGGACACTAACATGGACTTTCGAAACATAATTACTCACCAAAACAATAAAATAAAGCAGTTGCGATTTCGGACCAACCTGGCAACAGCTCCGGTAGCGGCCAAAAGCTCCGGTGAGTCAACTATAAAAACCGCACAACATTAAAACCTTCTCGAAATCCAAAAAGGCAAAAACCTCAATTAAAACCCTTACCGAAAGAGTTCTCCGGCGACGGCAGCGAGGTTCTCCAGCGACAGAAATGGGCAAAAGCTTCGGCGGTGCTAACCGAGGCTTGCCGGTGGCAGAAACGGCGACGATAGCTACGCGCAGTGGGTCGCGTTCCTGCACGCGCCACTGGCCCGCATCTCCCACCCTCAACATCGTGCGACCTCTCTCTCTCCTCTGGGCTCTCTTTTCTGCGACGGGAAAGACAGCGACAGCTCGGCTCCTCATGCGCGGCGGTCCGGCGCGGTGACGGTACGACAGTCTCCCCCTTCCTCTTCCTGGTTTGGCGACATCAGCAGTGGGACGGACTTGACGGAAAGCAGAATGGCGAAGATGATCGCAGAAGGCGCGACGGCGACGAGCTTCATGGCGAGGAGCGACCGCATCAACCCAAGCCCCGCGAAGACGGCAGCGGACGCAGTTCTGGGCAGCGCAACAGCTTCTCCTTCTCCGGCGTTTCTCCTAGACGACCGTGGCAGCGTGACCCTCTCCCTCTCGTGCCCGTTCCTCGCTCTCTCATCCTCCCTGGTGCAACACGGCGGCAGTGACGCCTGCCGGTGCCATCCTTCCTCTCTTCTCAGATCGGCAGTCCCATTCCCAGTCTTCCCCCCTTGCTTTCTACTTTTCTTTCTTTCCTAAAAGGAAATCTTGTATGCGTTGCTGCTGAGGCAAGGAAAGAGGGTTGGAGTGTGGCTGCTAAGGGCTAGGGGATCAGGGTTTCATTTTGGCGGCTAGGTCAATAGGTTGGTGGGGTGTGTGTGTGTGTGTAAATTAGGGTTAGGGGCGATATAGTAATTTCACATAAAATTGGGAATAATATAGTAATTGAAACCCAATTTAAACCCAACAATAATATCTATAAAAATGCTATTTGCTCATCAATTGCACCAATTATTTTCAAAAAAATGTCCAAATCAAATAATTAGGAATAATATAATTAAATCATTTATTTTCCAAAGTAGCAGTATTAATATTTAAAATATTAATTATTTAATCCAAATCATATTGAAATCCTTATTATTTCACAACTACCAACTTTATAATTTGAATATGGAAAATAATCCAATAATTGTAAAATTGGATAATAATCTCAATTTATTTCAAATTCAATAAATCAAAACTTGCTTTAATTTTCTTTAATAGATAAATTTCTGAAATTAAAGCTACAGAAACACTGAATTTGAAATTAGCTAATGATAGCCCTTTTTCAAACGTTTTGGGTCTTACATTCTACCCACCTTATAAAAATTTTCGCCCTCGAAAATTGATATAGAACGACGTGCTCAACATCCGCATACTAAACTCATCAACTTCAAGGCCTCAACTTTCCAACTCCATCAAGCACTTTACAACCTTCATATTCGATCATAAGCCTGACAACCGCAACTCCGTTCGCAAGGAACAAAACACCCACAACTCATAATGTTGCACACCTACCGCTTCAACTCCCGTATCACGTCTTAAAGAACTAACGCATCGCGTTACTACGTCTACAGGTCGCACCTGATATCAAACTATTCTCGAGTCTACTCAGAAGGATACAAGATTTAGACAGGAGAGTCAAATGTCAAGGATAATACTCCTAGATTTGAGAGAATGTATCCAATTCTAGATAAACATGGATGCTCAAGCAATGAAGTTTGCTAGATACAATTCAATTGACAACTTCAAGGATAACCCTTGAATCAAAGAAATCCAATAGGATCAATAAGAAGAAAACCAGCGCATCAGTTTGAAACAAACTCAAGCTGAGTCGAAGAAGTATGAGGTTTACAGAAAAGAATATCTCAAACCCAAGACAAAGCTCACAGAATTCAAGAGCATAATAAAATACTTCCGAATACATTGTTCATAAAAGAATAAAAAACTTGCGAAAAATCACTTCGCAATTTAGAAGAAAAGCTCAATAGCAAACATTCCTCAAGAGGGCAACAAAAGCAATAACGTGGCTTTGCTCTAATTCAACTTCATGTTGAAGTAGATTATGCAGAGTTTTAAAAACAAAATGCACCCAGATTTGGCTAAGATCAAAAATATTTTCATCAAATATTTTAGCAAAAACTCGGAAGAGAACTCAAATGCTTGTTTAAAAATTCCCAAAGTTCATATTCAAACAAGCGTGTATAAAAATTATAGCAAAGACGAAAGAGAAAATTAAACTCTTTTTAGAAAGGAAATTCCGAGGTAAAAATTTGCTTACAATCTGGTAAGGAAATAAGTGGTGCGTTACAAACAAACCGGTTTCCACTAAACAAGGAAGCTTTTCAAAACTTCATTTAAAATAGTGCATGTCAACTTTAAAACAATTTCGTCAAAAATTGAACAATGATTTCAATTATAACCAAGCAACTGAAAAATAAGTTCGATTTGGAACTTCTTCAAGGAGAGTTCAATCTGCTTTATAAAATTCAAAACAAGACTCCAAAAGTATACTTGAAATCACCATCTCACAACGATATTCAAGAAGATTAGAATGTACTTGAAAATGAGTCATGCCATACAAGAAAAGATCTTAAATCAAAGTAGTTTAAACAAGATCTACTAGTCGTGAGACATCCAACAAGCCTCCAATTGATCCAAAAGAAAGTCATAGGAAAAGACAACTCGATTATTAGTAATTTCTCAAGAATAAATCTTTGACTAAAAACTCTTGTAGAGATAATGAAAGATTAAACGATGCACTAATTTGAAACGAATCAAACTGACTCATATAAGAATGAGATTCATCAGAGAAGAAAAACCAAGATCAATGGAAATATTCACAAAATGTGAAAGATTAGTTAAAAACAAAGTCAATTATGACATTCATAGAGATGGAAGATTTAATAGAGAATTTAGTCCGTTCATAGGAAGAAAGCTATGAGTCCAACACTTTCAAAAGAACAACAATGGCATAAACCATGTAGTATGCTAAATCAAACTCAAATCAAAATGAATTAAGTGAAGTTTACCAAACGAAACTCAACCTAAGTAAAAGCAAAAATTCTTTCTTTCCGGAATTTTGAAAAATACCCAAATACATAATCAAATGAAGATGTGCATTGGAACCATAGTAAAATTACTAGAAAGTCAATTTACTTTTAAAGTAAGTGCAATTCCGTAAACCAGTAGAAGTACAGGCGAGGTATTAGAGATAAATAGTTGTTAAACTGTATAAGAAATCTTCAAAGCTACATATATAGATAAGTAAATATCTAATCAACAGCAACTTCTATAAAAATCTTAAAATTGGCTGTAATCACTGTCAAATAAGAGAAAAATTGAATTAACAATTTCTCAAAGAATAGACTCGGAACCCGGAGTTAAAAGGCACAGCGCATTAAGACAAGTTCAAAGCTATATCAAAGAACACGTGAATCGAGAAGAGCTCAAACAGAGGTAGATAGATGTAACAAGGACTGCAAACAAACATATGCAATTAAGATCAATAAGAATGCATATGAATAGAGGAATAGAGTTGCAAAATCAAACTACTTTTCAAAAGGATTAGCAAACAAGAACTTCAAATTAGGACATGAAGGAACAGGTCGACTGGAACGGAATTCAAGACACATAACTGAATAGCCTTAAGAAATAGTTTCTAACGTTTCCAAAACCTGCGATTCACTTTACCCAAAACTCGCATATCATCTATGATAACCCATTAGTGCTATCATATACATAATGCACTAGTATTAAGTCGGCCAAACCTAATACCAAGAATTATATAATGCAAGACTAACAGCGTTAATCAATAGATCGTCATGTGCATAAAGCTCTAATTCTCGTCATTCGACAAGACCTAAAACATGACAAACGCCAAGAGCATGCAACTGAAGCATAGTTGGTCCATTCCTAAGGCTCTACAGGAAAGACTGCTCTGATACCATAATGTAACACCCTAACTACCAAAGCTCACGCTTCCGGCTGCGCAACTCTGATAGCTCGGACATTACGACGACTCTTATACTATTTAATACTAAAATATGAGCCTGTTTAAAAACTTTAAACTGTAATACCGCTCCCAAAAATACTTTCGTTCGATAACATACATCCATAAATACCATACATCTTACAAAAACTCATAAAGAGTACATACATATATACACTTATATACATAGATAATATTACAAGCATTATCCAATACAGTTCCTATCCCTCTTACAGAATATATCAAGATAAAGGCGAGGGTACAATAAACCATAACTAAAACAATCAGAGCATCTCAACAACAACTAAATAAATCTTCGTGACTTCTGCGCCCATATCCTGAAAGGGGAAAAAATGTAGGGGGGTGAGAACATCATCCTCGAAAGGGTTCTCAGTAGAGGGTTTTTGGGAATTACTGTAATAGGATACGTGAAGATAAACCGTACTAGTGATTAATAAACGTCTTATGCCTCCTTTTCAAAAACAACAGTTTACAATAAAAGTAAAGTCTAAAAATCTTTTCTGAAAGAAGAACCGTTCAATTCTCAAAAACTCAAAAGCCTTTCAAAATGGTTTATCTATGCGGAACCAAAATAGCCTTTCATATTTTATTCCAAACCAGAAACACAAAACCGAAACCAACCATCGGTCCATCTCATTTCAACCACGGCCCTAGGCCCAAACAATCCAACTATCAACCAATCACCACAATCCAACAGAGTCTCAGTCGCAAACACAAGTAGGAAGGTTCAAGCACAAACAAACAGTTACAACAAGTAGAACAA
>NC_029794.2:15188810-15201398 GCF_000816755.2 Arachis ipaensis | reverse complement strand
TCTTCGTGACTTCTGCGCCCATATCCTGAAAGGGGGAAAAATGTATGGGGGTGAGAACATCATCCTCGAAAGGGTTCTCAGTAGAGGATTTTTTGGGAATTACTGTAATAGGATATGTGAAGATAAACCGTACCAGTGATTAATAACTGACCTATGCTTCTTTGCAAAAATAACAGTTTACAGTAAAAGAGAAAATTTGAAATCCTTTTTTGAAAGAGAAAACTGTTGATTTAAAACAATATTTCGAAAGCCTTTTAAAAGGTTTATCTATGCTAAACCAAATTAGCCTTTCATACATTTCCAAACCATAACCACAAAACCGAAACCAACCATCGGTCTATCTCATTTCAACCACGGCCCTAGGCCCAAACAATCCAACTATCAACCAATCACCACAATCCAACAGAGTCTCAGTCGCAAACACAAGTAGGAAGGTTCAAGCACAAACAAACAGTTACAACAAGTAGAACAATTAGCAGTTAATCACATAGGCAAGCCAAGTACAATATGCACACCCAAACAATGTCACATAGATGCATATGATGCATGCCTGTCCCTAGTGGCTGATGATATCATCTGTCGGTTATAGAGCCAACCCAACAAGTCCTGGTAGCTAACCATTGGACTGTCCCTCTGTCGTGTCTCCCCAACTCGAGTTATACTCAATATAAACTTGATCATAATCATGATCCATATCCATCACCCTCACTGGTGAATATTTATGGGGGTGAGCTCATCCGGGCTTTTACAGTGCCCGGCCACCCTGACGACATAGGGTCAAAAGAGCTTCGAGTCTCAACCTGGAGCACGTGGTGGCTAGCCACTACCTTCTCCTAGGGAAACTCTTATCTCCGATAGTGGAAGTGCAACATTCACATTTATCAATGATTCAGCATATACGTGCATTCAATCTCATCCATGGATCAACATCCATCTCAGCCATCCGGGTCACGGTTCAGTCCAGAACCAGCCAATATTCATATCATACATAGCCATTCCGGCTCACAGTTCAATCCAGAACCAACCAATATTTATAATCATACACAGCCATTCCGGCTCACAACAAAACAGCACTTCCACATTCAACATCATCAATTCATAAAATCGGCATTTAAGCCATAAATCACTTTTTTCCAAATCATTTCACTTTGAAATCAAGTTCCAACTCTTTTCAGCCTTGGCTTTAGAAATCTCGTTTCTCAAATCATCTCAGGCTCATAAGCCAAATTTACTCAAAGTGAGTTCCCCTTTTTAAAACAAAGCCGCTCTCGGCATCCTCTTTCCAAAACTTCCAAAACCTTGGAAAAATTAAAGATTCATTTTGGGAACATTCAAAATCATCCACCCCACAATTGGAAATTTTATAACAAAGTTTCTCGACAGAGTCCCAAGTCTTTAGGGGAGAATAACATAACTCATTTCGCCAAGTTCATTTAAATTCATTAAAAACCTTGGCTTCCTGATTTGAGTAATAAAATAGGATCCAAGCCAAACCGAGTCACATAATCATTCACTTCTTTCAAATCCGTTTCTTTTACTCAGGAAAAACCAACTTCAACCCCCATGATGAATTCTAGAATGTTTCAACTGTTCAAAATTGTTTTAGTCTTGCAAGAATTCAGAATTCAAAGAGTACTTAAAACCTTTCTCAAAACATTTAAAAAAAACTTGTCAATAAACGTTCAGGTTCTTTCAAAATCATTGAAACTCCTCTAATTGGAACCCTCAAGTCAAATTCAAAGGCATTGCCCTTGTCACAATTAAAACAGCTTTAAAACATAAGTTTCATCTAAATAACTTTCTTCTAAAAGAGATACAATGCCTTTCTTAAGAAGCAAGACTAAATCACAATTTCCTCTTTAATAATTCATTTCAAAAGCATGAGTCATCCTTTTCTTGATAATTCAAATAAAAGAGTAGAAGTCTTTAACTCATCATTTTTCCAAACAACATTTCAATGAAGACTCGGATTTTATAGAAATTTTGGCAGCATCTCCCCTAAAACTTGGACTTTGCCACCCGGTTCGGGTTCCAACAAAATCCTTCCACAATCCTTTTCAACAGCCCAAAATCCAAAATCAGTTCAAGGCAAGCCAAAATCCAACAATCATCTCAATTCCATATTTCAAGAAAACCGTTTCAAAATCAAATCATTATCAGCCGAATAAGCTCATTTCTAAAGCTTTAAAGAAACGGTTCAGTAACAATCATTTATCAAAAAACCAGATCATTTAAAGCAAGCCAGGCTGAATTCAAGAGTGGATTCTATTTTTCACATTCTCAATAAAATTAACTCAAATCAATTCTCAACGGGTTAAACTCGATCTCAAAGCTTTAAAAGAATAAACTTGAAAAGCATTTCGTTTCACAAAACCATACAACAATTCAACCAACAGACGTTCATAACCAACCAAGGCAAATCAAGCCATACATAAGGCCGATACAATCACCAAATACACATTCACTCACATCAGTATCCATATGTAATAATTCCAATATAAAAAATATAGTTTTTGGAAAGCGCCCCTACCTCAAAACACAAATTCCATAACCCAAACGTCTCAGAGTCCTTTCCACCTCAACCCAAAACCAAAGGCAGCTTCGAAGCACAGCCCCACACGTTTCCGTAGCAGCACAAACAGCTCTAAGGCTTTTAATACACTAAATATTAAGAACATTAATATCGTAAGGCTTTTAATACACGTACGGGACACTAACACGGACTTTCGAAACATAATTACTCACCAAAACAATAAAATAAAGCAGCTGCGATTCCGGACCAACCCGGCAACAGCTCCGGTAGCGGCCAAAAGCTTCGGTGAGTCAACTATAAAAACCGCACAACATTAAAACCTTCTCGAAATCCAAAAAGGCAAAAACCTCAATTAAAATCCTTACCGAAAGAGTTCTCGGGCAACGGCAGCGAGGTTCTCCGGCGACAGAAATGGGCAAAAGCTTCGGCGGTGCTAACCGAGGCTTGCCAGTGGCAGAAACGGCGACGATAGCTACGCGCAGTGGGTCGCGTTCCTGGACGCGCCACTGGCCCGCTTCTCCCACCCTCAACATCGCGCGACCTCTCTCTCTCCTCTGAGCTCTCTCTTCTGCGACGGGAAAGACAGCGACAGCCCGGCTCCTCATGCGCGGCGGTCCGACGCGGTGACGGCGCGACAGTCTCCCCCTTCCTCTGCCTGGTTCGGCGACATCAGCAGTGGGACGGACTTGACAGAAAGCAGAATGGCGAGGCTGATCGCAGAAGGCGCGATGGCGACGGGCTTCACGGCAAGGAGCGACCGCATCAACCCAAGCCCTGCGAAGACGGCAGCGGACGCAGTTCTGGGCAGCGCAGCAGCTTCTCCTTCTCCGGCGTTTCTCCTGGACGACCGTGGCAGCGTGACCCTCTCCCTCTCGTGCCCGTTCCTCGCTCTCTCATCCTCCCTGGTGCAACACGGTGGCACTGCGGCAGTGACGCCTGCCGGCGCCATCCTTCCTCTCTTCTCAGATCGGTAGTCCCGTTCCCAGTCTTCCCCCTTGCTTTCTACTTTTCTTTCTTTCCTAAAAGGAAATCTTGTATGCGTTGCTGCTGAGGCAAGGAAAGAGGGTTGGAGTGTGGCTGCTAAGGGCTAGGGGATCAGGGTTTCATTTTGGCGGCTAGGTCAATAGGTTGGTGGGGTGTGTGTGTGTGTGTAAATTAGGGTTAGGGGCGATATAGTAATTTCACATAAAATTGGGAATAATATAGTAATTGAAACCCAATTTAAACCCAACAATAATATCTATAAAAATGCTATTTGCTTATCAATTGCACCAATTATTTTCAAAAAAATGTCCAAATCAAATAATTAGGAATAATATAATTAAATCATTTATTTTCCAAAGTAGTAGTATTAATATTTAAAATATTAATTATTTAATCCAAATCATATAGAAATCCTTATTATTTCACAACTACCAACTTTATAATTTGAATATAGAAAATAATCCGATAATTGTAAAATTGGATAATAATCTTAATTTATTTCAAATTCAATAAATCAAAACTTGCTTTAATTTTCTTTAATAGAGAAATTTCTGAAATTAAAGCTACAGAAACAGTGAATTTAAAATTAGCTAATGATAGCCCTTTTTCAAACGTTTTGGGTCTTACAAGCAACAAAAAATAAGCATAAGCAAAATTAGAGGTATTTAACAATTAAGATTTCTCAACATTGAACCTGAAGCATTAGAATCGGGAGAGGATGCCGTTTGACTACTAGTTATTTTAAGCATAATATTTCTCCCGTTCTTAGTGTAGTGGGAGGAAGACATTATTGAGAATAATTATTATCCAATGCTGAAAAACTAAAACAAAATTCAATCATCACCTGTTGTTGCAGAACCAGTCCAGACAGCAAAACGTGGAGTCGAGGAGGGGCGATTTGAGGCAAGGCACCGCGAGGCGCGGTGAGGCAAGGCGGGACGAGGGGATGTAATAGGCAAGGCGGACGAGTGGATCAGAACAGAGCACCTGTGGGCGACGCAGAGGGACGACGACCACCCAGCGACGGACGACGACGACGCCATGGAAGACGGCAGCAGAGTGCGACGGAGGAGAAATCCAATTGAGAACTTAGGAGAATAACCTAGGGATAGTTAGAGTTCTCTGATTTTGGGGGACAAAAATATAAAGGGTATTTTTGGTATTTTATAAAAATATAGGTGTTTTTAATTAAAATTTTTGACTAAATTATGAGGACATTCGATTTTTTAATGGAATATTCTGTTATTTCAAACGGTTTTATGACGGTAAGGACTAAATTAAAAAAAATAAAAGTATAGGGACCCAATTAAAAGGAAAAAAAGTATAAGGACCTAATTGAAAATTTCGCAAAACTATAGGGACCAATAGAGTAATTAAACTTTTTTAAATTCAACAATCTCTTCGATATTCTTCAATCCAACAGGTTAAGGACTAATTCGTCGCGGATCTAAACTCCATTTAAGGGTCTGTCGCTGGCCAATGGATTGCTGCATGCACAAGGCGGGATTCGAACCCTCGACACTCGCTTAAGCGGACGAGTGAGCTGACCACTCAACTAACCCAAGTTGGTTAACAATCTCTTCTTTAATGACAAACATAGTATATATGAGGTAATAATAATAAAAAAAATTAAAAGAAATAAAGATTAGATATTTTTCTTTGATAATACCACTTTAACTTGATGTCCTTCCTCTTTTTTTTATAAAGGTTGCTCCCACTTGATGTGAGCTTTCTTAGGAACATAAATAACAAAGCCACTATCCAAGCTAAACTATGTACATCCATTCAAGTACTAGCTTCTAAGTTACCATCGTAGTAAAAAAAAAAATATTAAAACCTTTAAAGAAAAAAAAATGTTCATGACATGCTTAAGTACTTAACTGAAAATTTAATTCTTATTTAAATCTAATTAATCCTAGGCCTCGTAATAATGACCTCATATATCATTTTCATTTTCATTTAGGAGAGTAAAAATGATCCAAAACCTACAAAAAAAAGTGTTAAAGACTTAAAACAGTTCAAGAGTATCAAAGGTTGCGTTTATTTATAGGGACAGGACAAGGACATAGAAACACAAAATTATGTTTGGCAGAAGAGACATGAACAGAGACAATGTGTATAGAAACACAGAATTAGTGTATTTTGTATCTATCCTAACAGGAAGGACACAGAGACACTAACAAATGACACAATTTATTTTTTATTTTTTTTTATTATTCTTATTAATTTTTCATAATTATATTTTTTATTATTATATTTTCCATCTCAAAAATGAGAATAAATTGAATTTTTATAATTTGTTCTAGTTTATTATCAAACAGAATACAAGAACATAAAATTTTGTATCTTTGTCCTTCAATGTCTTGTCCTATCCTGTTTTTAATGTCTTGTCCTATCCTGGTCTCAAAAACAAACACAGCTAAAGTGTATATTTATTTAATTACAATCATCCAATAATCAAATAAAACAGGAGATAAAACTAAATTGTCTCAAGAAAACTAAAATAGCAGAAGTAGAAACAGGTACATGACAGTAGCATAAGAAAACTGTGTGCAGAGATGTGTGTGATAGGTGAGGAGATTTTAGTTATAAATATGCAGCTGTAATGAGTTTTGAAAAATTAAATGTTGCACCTTTATCATTTTTGAAAGAAGTTTGAAGAACAAAAGAAAACTGTCAGAAATAACAAAGAAAATGTTTGGAGAAAGTGTGAACAAAAACTGAAAATGTATTACCCTTAGGATCATAAAAAATTGTATTATTTTTTGAAAAAAAAAAACAAAATAGAAAATATGAATATATAATAAAATAATAACAAAGTCCACTCATAGAGAGAAACGCTTATAGAGGACCAAGAGTGGTGTTTTAAAGAAACACATGGGACCAAAAAAAAAAATAAAGAATCCAGCTTAGCCCACTTCAAATATCTTTTCAATGTCTGACACCAATAAAAAATTTGAACCACTCATCGTATGCCTAGAAATGTCTCATCGACCTGCGAGACATCAGAGAAGAACATTAGCAAACTTAATACAAAGAATCGGCATTAATGATGTCTAATGCAGCTCTTAATGAGTAGGATCTATCTTTAGCTAAATAATAGTGAAAATATTAGTTAGTTGTTCTTCGGATTTCATAACAATATTACTCTTTTGAATATGCTCTTTAATTAAATGATATCTCACTTCAATATGTTTTGTTTTAGAATGTAAAATAAGATTTTTGAAAATATTTAGCACTCATGTTGTTACAAAGTAAAAGAATATCTTCGACTTTCAATTTATAATTAGCTGGTTGTGTTTTCAACCAAAATAATTCAAAACAAGAAGATGATGCAATAATATACTCAATTTTGTTTGTTGAAAGAGTCACAATAACTTGCTATTTGCTAGACCAAACTTTGAGAGAATTGCCAAGAAAGTAACAAATTTCAATTGTACTTCTATGATCTACTCTATCTCCTGCAAAATTTGCATCCAATAGCCAACTGCAGAAAATTCTTCAGATTTCGGATGCCATAAATCAGAATTGAATGTATCATGAACATATCTAATGATCCTTTTCAAAGCTGAAAGATGAGACATTTTGGGTAACTCCAACACTTTATATAATGTCCAGTCTAGAGGAAGTAAGATATATAACAAAACCAATCATTCTTCTATATCTTGTTTTATCCACATCTTTCCATTTTTATTCTTGTCCAACATTGAATTTGGGTGCATTGGAGCGCCCATAGACTCAGCATTTTTCAACCTAAATTTTTTCTCCAACTCTTTGACATACTTCTCTTGGGCTGTGTTTGTTTACAGAGACAGGACACTAAGATAGGGACACAAAGACACAAAATCGTGTTTGACAGAGGAGACATGGGTAGAGACAATGTGTCCAGAGACACTGAATTAGTGTATTTTGTCTCCATCCTGATAGGAAGGACACAGAGACACTAACAAGGGACACAACTTATTTTTTATTTTTCTTTCATTATTCTTGTTAATTTTTTATAATTATATTTTTTTATTATTATATTTTTCATCTCAAATTTTTTGAATGAAAAAAAAAAGAATAAATTAAATTTTTATAATTTGTTCTAGTTTATCACCAAATAGAATACAAGAACACAAAATTTTGTGTCTCTGTCCCTTATGTCTTGTTCTCAGTATCTTATTCTTAGAAACAAATGCAGCCTTGGTGTACAAAAGTACCATTGAAAGTTGGGGGAGTCTATGGTGTGGATGTATATAATATCTACATGTGTGGATCCTACATGGAATAAATGACATTCAAACACGTGTGCAGGGACTTAAGTGTGACAAGATGGTGTTGTATCATCTCTACTGACAGCCACAGAGAAGCTCCAAAAATTGTCCTTAAATTATATGTGATTAGCGTGCTTACGAAACAATCTGCCATTTTATTATCATGGTTAACTTTTTTTTTTGGGCTTTTGGGCTTATAAAGTGATTTTGTTTGTAATGGGAGTAACGGGCTTAGATAGATTATTTTGTTTTTGTTTTTGTTTTTCGTATAAGGTTTATAGTAGTTTTCCAAAAACATGTATATATAACCCAAATGAACCACAAGAAATGCTTTGATAGAACAAAAAAGAATGTTGATAAAAATTTAGATTGTGGTTGAAGAAAAAAAAAGTTAATGCTGAAAAAATCCCAGATGACCAAAATCAAAGAAACATAGTGTGTCTCACCTCGTATACGGGAAAAAGAAACTCTCTGTCACCTCTCACATTTGTGATTCACATCCTAAACCACGGGGCCTAACCTGAACCCTAGCGCCGCCCATTCCCTCCCTTTTCCATCGGCTAGTTATTGCCGTCATCCGAAAGGTGTCGTAGCTGCTGGAATCGGCCCCAAGGAGACTTCCACCTTTAAGCTCGGCGTGGGCGCACAAAGAATGGAGCTGAGGTTCGTGTCGTCCTGGCGGTAGTCATCTGTCCTTCGTGCTCGTCTTGTTGTCGTCGATGAAGTGGTTTTCTTCTCGGCGGTTTAGTGATTAGTTCTCTCCTTGACATCCACCGGTTGGTAAAGTCGCCCTCTCTGCAACTGTTTCGCCATTTGTGTGAGTCATTTTTATTAGTTAAATGTTTTATCAGTCGCTGATTTCTGAGTTAATTGTGATGTTTTTCATCTTTAATTGTCGGAGTTAATTTGTTGTTGATGTTAAGTATGCTGAGTTAATGGCGTTTGTTGTTGTTAATTTTCCTAGCAAGGATATGATTTTGTTTTGAGGTAATAGGGATCGACATTTGTTGTGAGTTAATAGACTTGAGTATTCTTTACTGATTAATTGATGCTCAATATCTTTTGGTTGAATTCATAGAACATGGTTTCTGGTTTGTTGTGTCCGTAAGGAAAAAAAAAGAAACAATAGGGGCAGATGAGAGGCACGATTTTATTTAGGGGATCTTTGCGTGCTTTTAAAATAACTAAAGGGGATATTGTGGTCCGTTCGTAGTGCAAGTAGCATAGATTTTTCTAGTGGTGGAGACATTGTTTGTGCGGTTAGTTTTTATGGTTTAAAGTTGGAGTATGATATCATTGTGAGATTAGTTTGCAGATCTGATTTTTTAATTCGGCACTCCATTGTGAACACTTAGATGGACGTCCCCCAGGTTGATGATGTAGTTAATATAATGTGTGAAGATGGAGTTGGTGATACGGAGACAGTTGATTATGGAGATGTTGTGGAACTAACGGAGGATGATATTTTAAGGAAGGTTTTTCGCAGCGAGGATGATGCTTACGAGTTTTATAAGAAATTAGGAAAATTTTATGGATTTGGAATTAGAAGGGGAGACATGTTCAAGGATGAGGAGGGTAATTCGGTTCGGAGAAGATTTTTTTGCAATAGAGAAGGATAGAGAGATAAGAAACATTATAACAGGGTCGATAGAAAGAGGCCGCACAAGCCGGAGACAAGGACGAATTGTGAAGCGAGGATGTGTGTGTATCTAGATAAGGAAAGGTCGCTGTGGAGGGTGAAGAAAGTCATTTTGAACCACAACCATGAGATGACGCATCACGGAATGGTTCATCTAATTCTAAGTTTTCGTTACATGACGGATGCTGCGAAAGCACAAATAGAGGGATTTCAAGGATGTGGCATCTCAACATCAAAGACAATGCGGTATATGGCAGGCATATCTGGAGGGTATTCACTTGTAGGGTTTTTGAAGAAGGACGCCTACAACTACATTGATAAGAGACGTCGTGCAAGGATAGCTGATGGAGACGCGAATGCAGCCATAGTGTACTTGGAGGGTAAAGTTGATGCAGACCCGACTTCGATGGCAAGGTTTAATGTGACGGAGAATGAAATGCTAGCCAATTTATTCTGGGCGGATGGTGGCAACAGGATAGATTACCAATATTTTGGAGACGTACTGGCATTCGACTCAACTTACAGGAAAAACAAATACAAGAGGCCATTGGTGATTTTCTCAGGGTGCAATAACCACAAGCAAACATGTATTTTTGGGTTTGGTTTGGTATTAGATGAGAGTATTGCTTCATATACATGGCTTCTGGAGAATTTCTTGGAGGTCATGTGTAACAGGCAGCCGTCTGTTGTTGTTACGGATGGCGATGATTCAATTCGAGAAGCTGTACGAGTAGTTTTTACGAATGCAACGCATAGGTTATGTGCTTGGCACTTTGAGAAGAATGTGATGTCAAACGTGAAGGATGAGAATTTGCGTCGGCTATTTAATAGGTAGATTTATGCCGATATGACTGTTGAAGACTTTGAAGCAGAGTGGGCCCAGGCCGAAGCTAATTATTGTTTGAAGGGTGCAGTGTGGTGGAACCAAGTGTATGGAAAGAAGGAGATGTGGGCAAAAGCTTTCTTGTGTGAGAAATTTTGTGCTGGGTATCGGACAACTTCACGATGCGAAGGGATAAATTCTGTGTGCAAGAATTTCCTTGAATCGAAACATAGTATGTTGGATCTTATGCAGAATCTGGAACTTCTTGTGCGTGAGTATAGGAATAATGAATTGATGGCACAGTTCAGGTCCATTTATAGTGTGCCGGTTATGACAACCTCGTTGGAGTCCCTTGAGCATCATGCGGCTTCTATTTACACAAGAGCGATATTTGGAGATGTAAAAGGAGATTGAGAGTGTATCTTCAGTTAATTTTGTAGGTGTGAAGAGGTCGTTGACCACAAAGGTTTACACAGTTGAGGAGTATGGTCGTCCTGGCCGTAATATTATGGTTTTATGTGATAAGAATATGGGAAAATTGGAATGTCGTTGTAAGTTTTGGAGAATTCAGGGGTATCCATGCAAACATATGTTTTTTGTAATGAAGCATGAACACTTGTTGGCAATACCTGGTAGCCTAGTGTTGAAGCGTTGGACAAAAGAAGCAAAAGCATTGGAGGCATACGTTGAGAAAACTGATGATAATTGCGATAGAGGCTTCTTGCTTCGCCATGGAGCACTTCATTCAGCGTCACGTTGGTTGTTCTTTTTAGGTGCTCAGAAGATTAGTTTATTCACTATTGCTTTGGATGGGATTCGTAGCCTTTGTGCAACCTTGGAATCAGAATTTCTGAACGGTGTCGATGCAATGAATTCGAATGCATGCGGTTAAATTCGAGATCCTATAGTCGTGAGAACAAAGGGAGCACCAAAGCGTCAAAAGAGGAAGGCGTCTAAGAGAAAGTGTGCCACGTGCAACAAGCCGGGGCACACTAAAAGAACTTGCAGAGAGGGAAGACCTCGTAAGGGGAAAAGGCCTCGACAAGATGAGTTGGATTCGGATCTAGTTAAGGCAGTACAACGTGATGAGGTAATTTTGTTATCTATATAAAGTTCTTTTCTGTAAATTGTGATGCCTATTAATTAGCTCCGAGAATTGGTTATAACGGCTATTTCTTGAATGTTTTTCTTTTTTGAATATTGTTTTCATTATTTTGGAGTTGGTAATTCGCCTTTATTTTGTAGTGTGCTGATCTGGACGTCATTGGATCGGATGACCAAAAGATTGTGGAAGAAGAAGGGTTCGCAGGTAGGTCTGTTGGCATGTCCCGGGTAGATTCCATGACGACTGTAGCGTTCGGCAGACATTATGGGCAGAATTCGTTCACTACTGAGGATGTTGTTGGTCCATGTCAACAGGTGCGTATATGAATGCATAAACAGTTACTATGTTAGGCTAATATGGTTTGGCATGAGGAGTGTTCTGTTCTAACGACTGTTCTCTGACGAATGACATAATTTTAGGTGCTGGAAATTTTACACAAGAAGGCCAGAATAGTTTAGCCAAATGAGTATTTGGTTCGAGGTTTTGTTATTGTGTCGTGGCATGTTGTCTCCGTAAGAAAAAGAAAGGATAAGCGGTGGTACGAAAAAGCCTGTTTAGCTAGTTAGATATTGTGTTCAACACGTTTGGAATAGTTACTTTTAATGTTGGTTGATATGGACTACAGCTATGGGTATGATGTTGTCGCGTTGCTTTTTCCTTTTATGTGATGTTATTGTTACCAGGACCATGCATACTTCAGTGGGGAGTAAGCTGTTTGAGTTTTATTCCAGTTTTTCTTATTGACTCTGTTGGCGTTGCATAAGATAGAAATATAAGTTTGAATACGTTTGTGGTTAAAATTGTTCATTATAGGTGTTTAAAGCTTGTTTCAGGTTTACTCATACACATATCTTTATCACTTTGTAAGTTTACTCGAAGAATCTTATGCAACCTCATTTATCTGCTGTTAGGAAATGTGTTCAAAGGAATACTTAAGCGATAAAAAAATTAAAATAAAATTACCCCTGTACGAGAGGATGTTAAAATCTTTTTTGGGTGCGGGAAATCATTGTAGTAGGTGGTAGTGAGTACCTGTGTATAAACGAATTTCGGGGCAAAACTCTTGAAAATTATTCGTCGGTTCCATTCCACTTTATAAGAATTTATCCTATAAAAGGCCCTCTCACACCAACCACCAGGGACGGATCTAAGAACAACAATAAAGGGGCACTTGCTCCCATTGTATTTTTTATTTTTTAAAAAAAAATATAATTATATAATTGTAGTTTTCAAATTATACATGCTAGT
>NC_029794.2:15178265-15188787 GCF_000816755.2 Arachis ipaensis | reverse complement strand
GTCGGGAAAAAAAATTTCTTATAAATTATATATAATGAATAGTATTTTAAGAATAAAAGTATTCACTAACTTTTTTTAATTTTTATATCTTCATATAATTAATAATATGTAACTAAATTTATTTTACTATATATGTTATTGCCCCCACTTCTAAAATTTTCTAGATCCGTCATTACCAACCACCGTTAATGATTTTTACCAGCAACGTATCCAAATTGAAACAAAGCAGATATAATTGACGACAGGAATTGTTCCCGTGATATTAGTTACGCATCCATCTTTTTCAAAACATCATAACGGCCTAAGGTAGTAAAAGGTGCTTCCTCCCAATGGAGGAGCAGGATACAACAATGAACCTCATGAAGTGCAATGAAGTAAATCAAAAGAGATAGACCTAACATAGCCTCTTTATACCAACCAATCAGCCCATTGGTGAGTGCATGCTGGTTGGATTTAAAGGGGTATTCAAGAACCTATAGTCTTGCTGTATTGTCAAAACAGCCCATCACTGGGAACCAAAAAACAAAACAGAGTTTATGCCTACATTCTATATGGTAAGACTTGCAGTTACTTCCACTAGGCCAGTCTTCTTCTTGGTTTTCCTATCTGAGCTTCTACATCTTTTATCCCAATACTCCACCGCCTTCCGACCTACTTCAGCTCGAATGGGGTTGTGTCTCCCCACAACAAGATCAACCGCAAGCCTCATTCTTGTATATGCATTAACCGCCTAAGAACAAGGCAAACATTCCATGCAGAAAATATATTATCAACTGTGTCTTGCACCCGTAATCATGAGACATTAATTGTGTTAAGCTTTTACTGGAAGATCATAGTCACTCCATAAGTGGGACTGAATCATCCATTGGGCGACCCACACCCCGCAGTCGTTCCTGACATGCATTAGGCATCATAGGCCCGAGATTGATTAGTCTAATAATAAAATATGATAGCTACTGCATGAAATTTTACAGGAAAACACGTACTATTCTAAAAGGCATTTACATTGTCAATGATATTAATGGATGTATATATTGCAATGTTGTTTCGGCGACCAGAAAATTTTTTAACCGTTAAGCTTAAGGAAACAAGTATGTCGATATAAGTAAATTTAGAAATTAATGAAACAGAAGCATTATGAACACATTCTATTTCAATGAAAGGAGTTTATTTACTTGTAAAAATTTGACCCAATCTCGTCCAACATGTCTAGCTATGTTAAATACGTGGGGAGAGAACTAAATAAACGAAACGCAAAAAAACTTACGATCCATCAGCTTGTTGTCCGATCTCCAGATCCACTATTTCGTACGTTGACGGCTTGTGCATTTCATCCGGGGTTCCATCATAGAAAACCTTGTCAGCTAACAAGTTCTCCAAAAAAAGGCCTATTTCATCGAAAAGAGAGGGTGCATCAATTTATGCTAACGGATTGCATCATTATCACCTTAAAAACAAACGGAGATTACTAACGCGTACCACGTATAGCATCTGATCTTTACGGGCCTTTGTAAGCCTTGAATCTTTCAAAGAGTCTAGATATACCAATTTCCAGTTGAAGAAATCAATAATCATAAGGTACCAATGATCGTCCGCATGGAGGGGAACGTAAACCTGCAAACGGAACATGAAATCTAGAACGGTTGTTCCCGTTTATGGAAAAAAAATCGTAAAATCATAACTAAGGCAGTTTATTACCTTAAAAAGTTTGTCCGTCTTTCCCATGAATTTTTCCTTTATGTACTCCAAGGTTTTTGGGCAGTAATTTGTTGGATTCACCGCAATTTGCTGCAATTATAACAACTCATTTACAAAAACTATATTACACATACAAGAACTGTCGTGCATTTCTCACCTGGAAAGAGGTGGGAAGCCACCACCTCTTGAGTACTGACTCAGACATAGCGCCTTCCGAGCACATGACTGCAACCAAGCTTATCACCTACCAAAAGGGATGCCAAAAAAACCCATATTAAATCGCAAGCCAATCAGCAGACAGTGTGATGTAGTAGTTTTTTTAAAATAGAAGGCTACCATGAGGAAAAAGTGTCTCTATTACGTCGTCCATGACCCTTTCTCCAGGACAGTGTGTGTGCAGGGCACGCCTGTCTCCAAGGCAGTGCTCAGTTGACACAAGGACCTCGCTGTTATTCCGATTGCCAGAATCGAAAACGCAGAAAATGTCAACGAAAAGGTTAGCCAAGACATGATGCGGTTCCGGCAGCAAGAAAATCAACCGAAACTAATAAAAAAAAAAAACACCACAAACAAATCGGTGCATGTGCATAACCTAACCTCTTTGGCAGATCTTTTGCAAAAATATATCACTATTAGAAAAGCGGTGGTTAGCCACGGAAAAAATCGTGGCTAACATCAAGAAAATCCGTGGCGACTAAGCGTTAACAACGAATACATTTCCGTGGCTAACAAGGGCGACACTTTTTTCGTTAGCCACGGTTTTCGGCTGGTTAGCTACGGTTTTACGATCCGTGGAGACATCTAAATAGCCACGGTTTTTATGTTATTGGCCACACTCTAAACCGTGGCTAAATGACAACAGTGTAACTAATGAGTATAGTTTTGCCACAATTTTTCCGTGACTAACATTGATAGGCTGGGCTTTTTTTGCCACATTTTTTCTGTGGCTAAACGTTGCTGGGTAATTTAGCCACGGTTTTTTCTGTGGCAAAAAAAACCATGCACAAAAAAATATTTGATAGGCTGGGCTTTTTTTCCACGCTTTTTTCCGTGGCCAATATTATGGGCTATTTACCAACACATTAATCCGTAGCTAATTTTTTTTTCAATTTAAAAAAAAATCTCAACTATAATTACCAATTGAATATTTTTTTAAATTAATATTGCATATATTTATTTCTATATATACATACTAACATATTAAAATAATTTTATAACAATATAAACAATCAAAGCAACGATAATAACATTAAAATAAAAAAAATAGCAAACTAAGTAATAAGAGTAAATTAAAGCATATGCATTGTTCATATATATAGTAAAGAAATAACAAAAACCAAGTTTTATAATTCTGTACGACAAAAAATATAAGTAACTCTAATAACAGTATAAACTAGACATAAATTAAAATTAAACTAAACATGACATGAGATACATCATTCCGACTCAATGTGTGGCACAGAATCAGAGAAGGTAGGTACTTCATCACTGTATTTCTGTTGTAGAAATCTGTGGAGAGTTGCCACTTGACCTTTAGCTTCTTGAAGTTGCCTTTCTAAATCTGCAACATGTTGTTGCGATGCACTGCTAGAACCTCCGCATATTGCCCCTCCAAAGATGCGCTATTGGATCCTAAAACATCAAAAATCAAAGAAATTCAATACCCCTTCTCAAAACTCGAAAATTGGGGGAAAAGAGTGGCTGAGAATATTTAAGGGCTTACCTATAAAATTGTTCCGGTAGAAATGTAAAGCTCGACGCAGTGGACGCGTGGTCACAAACGGTGCGGCGATCGGAGCTCGGATCGGGAAGTTACGGCGCCTTGAACTTGGAACGAGGGTTCGGACCCCTTTTTCTTCTCCTCCCTGGACGCAAGCTTTCAGCGTCACGTTGCTGAAATGAGGGAGATGCAATGCGTGGGTTCATTTAATAGGTCGGTTCGGTTGGACCGATGGTCCGATTTGGATCCGGTTCAACCGGTTCGGTCCATTCGGTCCAATCTTGGACCGATTTTCTCAAAATTAGTGTCAAAATTTTCGTTTCGATGAGCTCTATCCTAATTTGATATAATATTCACATTTCTAATCCTCCTTATTAAAAACTAATTTATTGACTAATTATTTACTAATTTAACCGGGGTTTACACTTTGACTTACCAAAACCACTGGGACATGCAGCATTACTAAAGCCACGTACTCGCTTACCATTCTCAGGACCGCAAACTTTTCCAATTGCATCATCCGGATGAGCCAAGACCTTTGAATGAATATCTTCAGTGGCAGCACGCTCTTGGTCTTCAGACAAATGCTCTGCTATTTTTTCCTACAAACAAATTCACATCGCATTGGAATAGAGTATTGACATAATCAAGGCAAATAAAAAAATATACAGCCATATAAAATATAATTGAGACACTCACAGCTAATCGTTGTCCTTCCCCGCTTACATAACTCCCATCTTTCTTTAGCAAAGTTGATACAATAACCTCGCTTCGACATACAGGCCTTCCTAATTTTTTTTCCTAATACAATAAATAGAATATTAAAGATAATAACAAATTTAATTAAAAGCGCTAATTTTATAGTAATAGTATAACAGTACTAGGCTCAATAATAAAAAAAATAATAATACCATTTGAGTTGCTCTTCTAGCATTGCTTTTATTTCCACCGGCATGTGAAACTATAAGCTTTTCACGATTTCTGGCGTTTTGCAAACATTGTTTCTATGATTTTCAAGAACAAGAAACAAGTAAATAAATGATACCAGATATCCATTATAAATATTCAATAAAAATAATAAAAAAGCATAGATGAATTATTTACCTTTGTTTTAGGATCCATATAATGATTCACAAAAGCAGTCCATTCAACAGGCGGTATGTCCAAGGGATTCGCAGCCAGAATTTCTGCCTTTCTTTTGTTAGGAAAGAAGTATTCTCCCCGTAAATTATACTTATGGGCCTTCCATCTATCACCTAAGGTCCTCAAAGTCCATTTGACGCCAGCAGCATAATCAAACTCAAAATTTTCCTTGAAATATTTTATAAAGGAGATGAATTATTAAAAAATATGCAATTTGATAACCATAATGTAGATTATATCTTAGAAAGATAATATGTAAAAAAAAACTTTTAAAGTTAATCCTAACCCGTGTTTACTGTAGTTTATCCAAATATTAATTTCAAAACATTCATGAAAATAGCAACTAAAACGGGAAAAGAAATGCAGGAAGTGTATCCTAACTCCTAAGAATGAAATGCAACTAACTTGACAAAATTGATAGCAATAGCATATAACCTGCAGCAGTACCTATTTAATAACTAATCAATTCATAAATCATAGAGCAATAGCATCTTGTCAAAGCTTACTTAAAGTACCTCCAAATTAATCTATCTACACTAAGATTTCAGCTCTTTCACAATCTCTTTTTAATAAGAAATAACAATAATAAACAGAAAACGCAAACCTAAATATAGGCAATCTAGGAGCTAAATTAGGATGACAACAATTCAATAAAAATGCGGCTCAAAGTGAAATAAACTTACTTCAATAAATTCCCATTGTCTTTTTGTGTTATCTTCTGGCATTTTATCCCATCTTTTGATTGATATAGGACAAAATATAATTCGACGAGCTACTTGAGCAAGAAATCTCACAAACAGGTTCGAGTCGTTATCTCGACCTTGTCCATCTGCATCCAACTCCATCATAACTAAAATATATTAGGACAATATACTAATAAAAATTAGTTCTCATTCACTTTACACCCCAATTCAAATCATGCTCTTTATCAGGAGTTAAAAGATGGAATTCAAAAGAGAAGGTAAACTTGACCATAAATAAAATTTGCATGTTTTTTTATTATTTGTGTTTCTTACCTTTTTATTTTTTACTATTTATTTATGGAAGAATTAAATTTTGATTTACATACTTAAAGAACATAGACACGAGTCATAACAATCATCACCTTCAACGCTACAATAATAATCCATCATATATTTGACAAAAATATAACTGAGATAAAAAATGAATTTTAGTCACAAGTAATTTATAAAATTAGTTTTTTTTGGTACTCTTTTGTACTCTTTTTAATCAAGAAGCGATAATCAACCACAGAATTATAAATCATGAATTGCATCTAATATTAAATAATTAACATACCTGAGTAATTCTCAGTGGCAGCACTGGAAAAGAGGGAGAAGAAACTAACTATCAAGATTCTGAACAAAAATGCACCCTACTATTTATCTGAGGTTAATTACGGTTTAATTTAAAAAAAAAGATAAACTGCATAAATTTTTTTTTTGAAAGGAATGGAGGGAATGACCAAATTAAGCGCGGAATTGGAAGTGGATATCGTTCCATTTTGTCACGGTGATCATTGGGTCTGTGGCAAATGAGATAATCTATCTCAAATTGGCCACGGACAAACAAAAATGTTGGAAAACTCCATAAAATTTGGCCACAGAGATATAATACGTTGCCATTGGTTAACGCGGTCATTAAACTTTGCCACTGTTTATCGTTCGTGGGTACCTTCCCGTTGGTAACTCCTGTGTTTTTGGTAGTGTATGCTGTGACTGCAAGTTCCATCCCCACGAACTCCATCCCCTCAGGCGGTTGGAGTAGTAACTCCATACACTGAGAATGAAAACTAGTTAGGCAGCAAAGACCTCCAACGAATCAAAAAATGATGTCTAAATTTACTAATCATTTTACGATGACAATGGTCATACCGTAGGCATCTCGGCACCATCCATATATGCATTAGAATGAGTGTAGTATGTGAACGGGGATCCATGGCCATCTTGGTGTACCTCCATCATGTCATAGTTGCAAAATCCTCCTCAAAGTACAGCTTTCGCTAAACGACATCACCATGAATGAAAAAGACATCATATAAACACACAATGCCATATTCATGCAACGGTATCTACATAGAACATATTATTCATAATACATGACATGAGACCAACCATCACTAACCTTAAGGGAGGTATCCGCCATCTTCGGCTTCTTCGATTTCAACTCCGGCGTCGTCCTTGATATGGAGCAGGTCTCTGTCTTCCTGCTTGCGTTGCTGGTCCTCCACACTCGACGTGTATCTTTAGCCGAAACGGTCTTTCCATCGTTCGTATTAGCTGGCACCGAGTCCTCCTTGGTGGACACGTTCTTTATCAAAGCTCCGAGAACATGGCTGTGACCCTCGACCACTTCTGCCAGTTTCTTGATCTGGTCTCCATGAGACTGCAGCATAGTCTTCGTTGTTTCCTCCTCCCTATCCAGATGCTGCAAGCGCAAGGAGTCAGTATCTCATAAGCACATTATGCAGCACTAAAAGATCATCCATGGTGCAACCCCCATGCCATGTGCATTTTAGTACAAAATAAAGTTGACAACGTAAGAACTCGTACCTCCTTAATGCTCCAAAGGAGATGCAACACTTTCTGGTCCTGTGTTGTTCCATGCGCGCTGGCATCCGTGGGTCCTTCCCTGAGGCAAAATTTGAAAAAAAGTCACACAGGGAATTAGCTTCTATCACAACTCAATGTAACTATGCTTGTACAAGATAGAAATCTATACCGGTCAAGCTCAGATTGGAAGGCCGGAGTATCTTCGCTAGAGTTCATCACCTCCTTCCCCTTGCCACTGGATGGGACACTGGTTTTCTCCATCAATGATATGACCAAGACGTGTAGCTGATGTGTGCCAAGAGAGTAAGGTTGGCTGAAATATGATTTAGTCCCCCAACCCTGCATGCATTCTTGTACTGTCACGGTAACTGAAGCAGAGTGAATGGGCTTGGACCTTGTTCTTCTTAGCCCAATGAAATCAAATTAGGCCCATGAAGAAGTCTGGCCTACTTATAGAAATACTTCCTCCGTATCATCTTGCCAAATCCTTTGATGGTGTAGAAGTGATTTATTTATTTAATATGTTTACTAATTTTAAAATCCATACGGCAACACTCTCTCACTTTTGAATTACCTACCTACCATGAGGGTAAGGTTGCGTGTGAAGTGCCGTTCTTTTAAATGTATTGTCCCATCAATCAAACTCATTCAGCTTCTGCATATGCGCCCCCATCAGTCAACAAATCACATCCATTCTTCACAAGAACGTGATGTAAAGAGCTCATCACCAAATCACTAATAGCACCTTATTATTAAATAAATAATCGTGGCCAGTTAACCATTGGTTCAAACTCATCACTCCGACCCTTTCATAACTTAATGTTGTCAAGTTAAGCCATTATAATTCTTTGAATCTGCATCACGGATGCAAACGTTAACCAATTGTAGTTCCCACCATAGTCACTTCTTGAGTTAATATTCAGGTGGTTTAAATTAATTAATATTTTCATAATAAAAAAATTANTGATATATAATGTATTAATAATCTAGAAAAGTAATAACTAACGATTTTTTGCTTCGCACTTCCTACAAATTAAAAAATTTAAATAATACGAGAACATAAAGGTTATATTAAAGTCGCAAATACCGTTTAGTTTTACATTGAAGGAATTAGTCAAATAATATCAAATGTAATACGGATAAGCAGTTGTTAACAACTAAGCTGCGACTAAAATAATTAATAATTACATTATAATTTTAATAATATTTCACCAATAACCACTCAAACTTCTTGATAGATTTTATATTTTATGGTTTATCTCAACTTATTTTTATTAAGGGAATGCCATAACTGATTGGAAATGAAACACTATATTCGGCTAAGAAAGTATTTAATCGATATTTACCAACATCACTGAAAATTTTATAATCTTCATAGCAACTGAAACTTGATTGTAATTACTAATCACGCAGTAAGTATGTTAACATTCAACTTTCCTGTGCATCAAACACTTGTCTGGAAACAAGTCATAATATTTTTTGCCAACATAAACACCAAACTAAAACACCAACAGAATAACCACTAACACTCCAACCCTTTGCAAGATCTGATAAACACAAAAGGAAAGATTAAAAACAGCATAATACTCATCTAGCATTTCCCCAAACATTTCAACTTGTCCCCTAAGATCCTCATTTTCAATCTCCAACGAACGAATACGTTCATTCAATCTGTCAAATTCCTCTTTGTTGACTTGATTCAACTGCTCCGTGAGACGTCCAACAATGCGATAATTGTAATCACGCACAGCATAACCCGTAGTAGAAAGAATCTTCTCTACCATTGTGAATGAAACTTCTTGACGTGCAGAACGCTCGTCGTAGCACAACGGACCATGAGCCACAAGATCTAGACCTTTGCTATTGTGGGGAAGAAACACCGTGAAGCCGAAAAGCAGATTATCACCAGCTGAGTCGACTTCTTGAGGAACGAAAATCGGGACACAAATGTGAAAGAATGCGCACGCTCGCATCAACATCAACTCCATGTCTTCTACATGCATGAATGAACTCTCTGCAACTGGCTCCATCACTGTACAGCCCACATCAATAATATGACGTTTCTTCAGGAAGTTAAAAATATCTCAACGAAACCCCATGTACATGCATGATAAAAAAACGTATGTAAAACAGCTCACCTTCCTGTCGATCGGGATTACCGGCCACACCACCGTGCTGGCTGTTGGCTCCCGCTACTCCGGAAGATGTTTGTTGAGAGGAAGGGATAGAACAAAAGGCCCCTTCTAACAATCTTGATGATTTTTTTCTGACCGATTGAATAAGGCGTGTTGGCTGACGGGTTGGAGGATCTGCGGCATTTCGCAACCAAGCAACAGCCTCCGACAAATCACAGAAGCCAGGATGTTCACTGTTCCGGTAGCCGTTCACTTGTTGGTCACACTCCTGCCATGATCTATACACCCCGGGAACATGACCCGGCGCACCGCATAGAATAGAAACCGACCACCCTTACTGCAACAACGCGTACAATCCAAAATATCTATCTAAAGATGAAAGGGGTAACAGGGGAGGAAACAACACCGGCACAACTTATCCCCTCACTCTCAACAAACATTAAATCATATATACTGTAAAATAAAGGCATTTACATGCTTTTTGAAATAACAAAAAAGGGGGAAAATGTTACGGAATTATATTTCTCCATACTTTTGGTGTTAAGTATCATTTAAAACTGTTCGAAAATATTATACACTTACCTATATCATTTAATTTAATTTATTGTCTTCATAACTTGATAATTTCATATGGGTTACAATTGAGAAAAAACTACAATTGAAAGAATGCATTGATTTTGAATTCTTTCTCCTGCAGATACAAATTGGAATATTAAAGAAGAAAGCCGTCTTATAGCGAGAGAAGAAACGTAAAAGAAGGAAATAATAACTAACTATGATATAAGTAAAAAGTTAGGAAAATTTTAGTTTTTAAAATTTAAATTAATCTTAATTATAAATGTCTATCCTAAAAAATGGGAATATATTTTAATTATAAATTAATTAAATAATATTTAAGGCTGATCAAAGGTTGAATTTTGTTGTACAAGTAGAATTTTCCAAAAATTATTTATGTACTCTCATTAAATTATTACATTTGTTCTCCTTCTAAGACAAACATATAGTTTTTTTACTATCTATTCATAATATGATTTCATGATCTTTTAACTAAAGTAAATTGAACAAAAAATCAATCGTAAATAATAATAACAGTAAAAATTACAGCATACTAAAAAGAAGTACTAAACGTACTAGCAATATACTATATAAAGAACATTATAAAAAATTATTTGATTTATTCCAATCACTAGCAAAGCAAATATTTACTGTTTTTTATAATTGTTAGTGCTAACCTCATTTACATTATGTTAATTTTTAATTAAAAATATATTTTG
>NC_029794.2:15175134-15178197 GCF_000816755.2 Arachis ipaensis | reverse complement strand
TGTATAATTTTTATTTTACAATATAACTATTCATTTCATTATAAAATTAATTAATAATATCTATTCAAATATCTAAACTTAATGTGATCAGATAATGTTCTTGCTGAGTTTGGCCAGTGTATAGCTCGTCTGTCGATGAATGTCTTCAAGCTTCTCGTCGGGATGAGTTATACGTCGGCAAGGAGAGAACAAGGGGTGAGTACCTGCAAAAGACACTCCGACGCTCAAGTCAGTAAGTGTTTAAGAGGTATAAGAATAAATCTATGAATATAGAATGTAATACATGAAATAGAAGTCATCATGTGTTGTATATTATAATAATTCTATGAATATAGAATATATCTAGAATGTCCCTAGAATGTATTTAGAATGTATAGTGTATATAGAGATTGGTGCCTTTTATAAGCATAAAGTTGATGAATAGAGTTGATGGTATGACCGTTGATCATTGAGTCAGAATAATGGTCATTAAGTCGGTAATGAAGGTGTCAGTTACAAAAGGAGGCCACTCAGATAAAGACGTATAAAATGTCTTTTTTAAAGATGTTTCCGTATAATATATAAAATAATTACTATATTATTATTATATTATAGATTAAGATTCACTAATTTAATTTTTTTTATTTTTAATATAAGTATTAGAAATAAATAAAATTTTTATAACTAAATGTAGTGTAACAAAATATATATAATATTAATTAGTTTTTAAAAAATTCTGAAAAGATGATTTTTTCTAATAAAGTGTTATTAAAAAATTAACATTATAAAAATAAATTTCAACCAATATGATATAATAGGTTATTAAATATATTTAATACAAAACACATCGAATATTTTTATTTTAAAGAGTTAGAATATTTTAACATCATTTTTTCCGTATCTTTTTAATTGAGTCTTTGATTTTTTAAATTATAAACCTTATTTATAATTAAGAGTAATGTTTTAACACCACCAATTAGTCACACATATAAAAATACATGAACAATTCTATTGTCATAATTATAATCTAACTTTATAAGCAATACAATACAATAAAACTATATATAAGTAATATAACTAAATTTTATCTACAACTATAGTCACATTTCATAAATAATATAATTCAATTATATTTATGTTTATAATTAAAATATAAATAAAAATATAAAAAATTATCAGGATAGTTAATTTTTTTTGTCCATAATTTTTTTTATTATTTTTGTTGTGAAAAGTTTAATTATTTTAATAATTAATTATTTTTTAAAAAGATAATTGAATAACACAAAAAAGTCTTATTAAGAGTAATTTATTTATATATGATTAAAAAATAATTGAATAATTATATACGGTTAAAACCGGTGTGAATCGGTAAGAACCGGTGCAAACCAGTCTTTAAAATGTCTCCATAAGGTCCCGAACCAAGAACCTTGGAGTAAAAACAACCTCTACTTGTCACTTAGCCATTGCACTTCTAAGTATTATATTTGACAAATACTAATTATATAGTATACATAAATATCTAATTTAATTTAATTTTTGTTTTTTCTATTTTTAAAATTAATTATATTTTAATTATATACCATTATTAATATAAATATAAATTTCACTAAAAATTTATTAATTTACTTGATCTATTTTATTGCTAGTATTGTGATTAAGGTTATTTGTTTTGATGTTAGTGTTTAAATCTACTGATATTATAGTTAGATGATAGGCTTTGTGAATTAATTATTTTTTATTGTGTCAAAATAAGATACTATTGTAGTATTAAAATTTTATGATTTTTTTATATTAGTTAATTTTAGTAGTTGAGACTTGATTCTTTATAAAATGTTAGTGAAGATATATATTTCAAATTTTAATTTTAAGTTTTTAACTATTTTATATTTTATATTTACGTGAGACCGATTTTATCGGTTCAACCAGTGATTTATCGGTTGAACCAATAAACCAGTGAGCCAGTAGCTTGACCGGTTCGATCACTGGTTCGGTTCTAACAACTATATTTCAATCTAATTTCAAAAATTTTGATTTACTCAACTTAGTCTCCCAACTTAATAGTTATGACTCACATTGGTTCCTAATCTTATTTTTGTCACTATCTCACAAAATCGTTAACGACATGCTGAGATGGACTAACGGTTGTTACATTATACATTCTAGCGACTGTTTGATGTGACAATTGAAATTTTTGTTACCTTATTTTTTTTTTCAACTAAACACTTAAAACCCTAATATGAGTCACGGATACCTAAGTTAAAAAATCAAACTAAGTAAATTGAAACTTTAAAAATTAGCTTGTTTTATATATATATATATTGATGAATGTGATATATTTTTTTATGTAAATAATCTTTTAAAAAAAATCTAATAGTTAATTAATTACCTTTTTTGTTTTAGTCCAAATTAAATATTTTTTATTGTTTATGGGAAGAAAATCTTTTGAAAAATTTAATAATATGTTATGAGGAACACCGAATAAATTATACAGAAACCAATTAAAACATAATATGGAAACATCTTTAAAAAAAGACCTTTTAGGCGTCTTTTTCTGAGTGGCCTCCGTTACAAAATGAATGAAAATTAAGGCCGAGTTATAACTCATAATGCATCCGCCACATCATTCTTCATACCTGGCCACCAAAACATCGCCTTTAAATCATGGTACATCTTAGTACTTCCCGGGTGAATGGAGAATCCGCTTTTGTGTGCCTCCTTTAAGATATCTTGCCTCAAAGTGCCAACATCCGGCACAATGATCCTACCCTTGAATCTCCACAACCCATCTTTTTCTTCTGACACTCTCCACTGTTTTCCTTGCTCGATAGCCAGTAACACCTTCCATAACGCTTCATCATTTTCATGAGCCTTTAGGAGTTTGGACTTAAAGTCACTCGAGATTTCTAATCGGCTTAAACACAAGGTTCCAGATACTTCTCGAGCACCAATTTTTAGACTCTCGAATCCCTTGAGCAACTTCTCCTCTTGAAGCATCATCCAAGACGCATATAACGACTTTCGACTTAACGCATCCGCCACTATATTCGCCTTTCCAGGATGGTAATTCAACTCAAAGTCGTAGTC
>NC_029794.2:15164443-15175049 GCF_000816755.2 Arachis ipaensis | reverse complement strand
TCTAACGGTGACATCCTATAAGGAGCACTTGAGATTGGTCCCGCCCCAGGCACCAATTCAATAGCAAACTCGACCTCTCGGTTAGGTGGAAATTCCTCAATATCATCGGGAAACACTTCCGGAAACTCACACACTACCGGAATCTGATCCAACTTTTGATCATCACCCGAAACACCAGTGGTTAACAACAGGATACCCTGACATTCGGTTCCAGAACAGTTCACCATCATCGAATTCAAGTAATAATTATTCACCACGACCGGTCCTTCTGTATCTTCCGGCATAAAGTACACCAACTTTGTAGAACAATCAAGCAGGACATAATTCTCAGATAACCAGTCCAATCCCAAGATAAGATCAAGACCGATCATCGGTAAGCAGATTAACGGAGCGGCAATCGGAGCTCTAGATCAAAAGTTATGGTGGTTTGAAGATCAAGTGAGAGAAAGAACTTGAGAGAGTGTTCTTCCTCCTCTCTCTTCAATTTCAGCGTGTTTGAGTGTGTTGTGAGGAGAGAGAGTGCTGAAAACTAGGGTTTTGGTTTAGTTATGTTGGGCCAAGGGCCCACTTTGGGTCCGGTTGGCCCGGTTTGGCCCGTTCGGTCCAATCTTGGTCCGAATTCTATAAAATTGGTACCAAAATTATCGTCTCAATTTCCTCTATCATATTAAGCCATAAAAATATCATTTTTGGCTTTCTAGAATAAATTCTCATATATGGGTTAATTAGCCGTTAATTAACCGGGTCTTACACACAATAAAAACCGAGTTATAAGGTGATGGATCAGATAATATACAAAATTAATTTAACTTAAGGTCTATTTTAGTGATTTTTTATTTAACAGTGACTTCTAGTAGCGTCATCCAACCAACATTTTTTTACTATGATTTATTTTCATAAAAAGATTGTCAAACGTAAATTACCTTAAGATAAAATTTTCATCAAAATCATGTTTACAAAATTAATTTTATGTTAATTTATATAGGGTAATGCAATCATACACCTAAAGATCTCAAGTCTCCACAAATATTTCATAAAATTTAGTATTAAATTTATTTCTACATATTTTACATTAATTTAAGAGAATTCTTTTTTGTTCTTCACAACAAGAGGATTTAACTACTTCAATTTTAATTTTATAATTTTTTTAGGTTTGGCAAACAGTTAGTAGTCATTAACTTCATAATTTTTTTTTTTTGCAACTACATGCACCTTCCATACCAATTATCCCACCTAAATAAACCTCGTATTCTTTTCTTTATGTAATTGACAATACATATATATTTATTTGTCGATTTTCCTTCATTTCAAAATAACTTCACATTTCAAATTATATTCATTTAAAATTATTTTCTAATATGAATATCATAACAACAGACCCGTTTCGTTATTATTACAGAGGTCAATAATTACAAAACCTCGGGTGAATTGGTTCATTGTCAATGTAAGCACTGCTCATTCTTTAATATAGCAAACGAAATCCTGTTTTTCATTACTCTATGCTATTTTTGAAGACTGCAATCAGACTTCATTTGTATACACAATCCACGTTTATCCACAAATGTTTTTCTATTTGCCAAAAAGAAAGTTTTTCTATTTGCCAAAAAGAAAATTTAACTTTTAACCCATTCACCACTAATAGTCCTAGCCTGTTAATCCAATACTCCAAGAAAGATTACATCTCAGTCTATTAACATTTAATTTAAGTAGCCTATTACTCTATTCTACTAAAAAAAATTAGATCTTTTCTCTCCAATAATTAATCTACGTAAGTGAAATTATTACCGTTCACTAACCCAACCAACACTGAAAAAAACAGTACATAATTATTATTGTTTTTTGCAGTGTTGGTTGGGTTAGTGAACGGTAATAATTTCACTTACGTAGATTAATTATTGGAGAAAAATAGTCTAATTTTTTTGGTGGAATGGAATAATATATAAGCTATATAAATTAAATGTTAACGGACTGAGATGTAATTTTTTTTGGAGTTTAGAATATCAGGCCAGGACTATTAGTAGTGAATGAGTTAAAAATAAAGTTTTTTCACAAGTAAAATAGAATTTGTGGATAAACGTGAATTATGTATATTAAGCAATGGAAAACAGGATTTGTTTATTATATTAAGGAATGAGCAGTGCCTACATTAACAATGAACCAATTGAGCATAATTTTTTAATTATTGACCTATGTTATAATAACGAAATGAGTTTTTTTATTATGATATTCATATTAGAAAATAATTTTGATTATACTTAATATGAAAATTGAAGTTAACTTTAAAAGAAGGAAAATCGACAAATAAATATATCTACATTTTCACTTACATAAAGAAAAGAATACGAGTTTTATTAAAGTAGGATAACTGGTATTGAAGTTACATGTAGATGCAAGAAAAAATATGAAGGTAATTACTACTCACTCTATGCCAAACCTAAAAAAAATTATATAATTAAAATTGAAGTAGTTAAATTCTCTTGTTATGAAGTACCAAAAAGAAGTCTCTTAAATTAATGCATGATATGTAAAAATAAATTTGATATTAAGTTTCATCAAATAACTGTGGAGACTTGAGATTTTTATGTGTGTGCTTGCATTAGGTTATATAAATTGGCATAAAATTGATTTTGCAAACATAATTTTGATGAAAAATTTCCTCTTAGAAGAATAAATTTAATAATTTAATGAGAGTAAATAAATAATTTTTATCAGCATTAAATTTTTTTTTTCTTCCGCCACATACTAAACTTTTTATCACAAATTTTTTTTGTTCTTTCAAAGCATTTCTTATGAATAATTTGGGTTATATGTAGATTTTTTACTAAACTATTATAACACTTGTACGAAAAACAAAAACAAAATAATCTACTCAAGCCCGTTAATTCCATTACAAACAAAATCACTCTATAAGCCCAAAAAAAAGTTAACCATCATAATAACATGGCAGACTATTTCATTAGCACGCTAATCACATATAATTTAAGGACAACTTCTGGAGCCTCTCTGTGACTGTCAGCAGAGATGATGCAACGCCATCTTATCACACTTAAGTTTCTGCACACGTGTTTGAATGTCATTTATTCCATGTAGAATCCACACATATGGATATTATATACATTCACACCACAGACTCTCCCTTAAAAGTTTGCTCAATTTGAAAACCAAAAAAGAATGTAATTTCTCTCATTATACTCATGTCAAACACACTAGTAATTAGCTTTTCAAAATATGCACAAAATTATCCATTAACAAAATCAAAGATTATATCATCAATATAAACTTGAACAAGAATATATCAGTGGTATCTCTTTGAAAATTAATCTTCAACAAAAAAAAACTAAATCTTTTATATCAAGTTTTAGGAACTTGTCTCAAACCAAAGATAGCTTTTAAAAGTTTAAAAGTATGGTTTATAAATTCTTTGCTTTTAAAATTGAGAGGTTGAGCCGCATATACTTCTCTATCAATTATGCCATTTAAGAAAACACATTTCACGTCCATTTGAAAAATTCTTAGTGTGTGGCATAAACAAGTAGTAATCTTATGTCTTTCATTATTGCAACTGGTACAAATGACTCATCAAAGTCAATGCCTTCTTCTTGATCATATCTTTGAGTAACAAGTCTTGTCTTGTTTCTTGCTATGCTTCCATCTTCTCCCAACTTGTTTCGAAAAATCTACTTTGTTCCAGTCACTTTCTTCCTATTGGAATTAGATACAAGTATCCACACATTATTTTTTTCAAATTGTTGCAGCTCTTCTTTCATATCTTTGACCCATAATGGATCTCCAAGTGTTTTTTTCATATTTTGAGGTTCAGTTTGAGATATTAGAGCTAAGTTGTTTGGCTCCATTCTTCTTCTATAAAAAGATCTAGTGGTGATACTTTGAGATGGATCTCTAATGATGAAATATTATAGATAATTCTTCAAAAATCTCTATTCCCTAGGACTGAAAATTTTAGGAACAAATTTGGATAGAGTTGAGTTCAAGTTGATATCAATTTCAGGATATAAAACAGAATTGTCTCTTGGAGAATTATCTGATACAATATTCTCTGGAACAACTTATAGTAAATCAGAATTTTCTTGGATTGGATTCTCAATTCTAGTGTTCTTTAAGAACGCTTGGAATGACATTAGTATCACAAAATATAACATAAATGGTTTTTTCTACATTCTTAGAATTTTTGTGATATACTCTATATGCTTTGCTAGTTGTAGAATAACCAACAACAATATATTTATATATTTTTGAATCAAACTTGCCTAAATTATCTTTAGTGATTAAAACAAAGCATTTACATCAAAAAATATAAAAATAATTAATATTAAAATAACTTTTTTTCAATACTCATATGGAGTTTTTTTTCCAAAAACTTTCTAATAATTGTTATAGTTTATCACCCGAGTTTTAGTTGGCTTCTTAATCCTACAACCAAACCTTTTTTTTAAGTCCTTTTTTAATTCTTATCTCTATTTTTTGCTTATTTTTTATTTTTTTAGAGAAAGAATTGAAAATCTTGTTTGGTGTCAAATTTGAATGACAAACATAGAATTTAATTTTGATGCACTATTAGTATAAAGTAATTTTAGAAAATAAATTCTCTCCAATTTTTTTAACATTTGAAGAAATGAAATGTGATCTCTTACTATTAATTTTATAAGTGGGACCAAAATTAAATGAGAGAGAGAACAATGAAGAGTGAAAGATCACAATTGACACCATCCAATTTTTTCTTCACTGGAGAGGATCCACTCCCAGTAATTTTATACGTGCATCTAATTACGTAACACCACATTAGTAAAAATAACTACCTTTTACATTGATCATGTAAATAATTATCTAAAAGAACAGATATAATTACACGACTCTATAAAATGCTTTACACTGTGAGTGTATTAAAATTAAACTCGACAAACATATGTTTTCATACATAGCATTAATGTGACAAACTAATGCATTAAGTTGACATACGCAAGGGGACCAAGAAGTTTCATGGGTTCTCATGCACTAACCAAAGCCAATATAGCTAAACCCTAGAATCCATACAGACATATATTAAAGGTTGACTGACGTATGCTATACCCAAAACAAAATAAGGTATAAATAAAGCAAAGTTGCTTTCAGACACATTGAGTGATACATCCTCATTTCTTGCAGTGAGATTTAAATGCTAAACCTAACACAATTTATATGGTCCTAGGCCTAGCCTACCTGTACAAATGTACTAACTTGTTCAAGAAAATAAAAATAATAAAAAAGAAGAATGCTATCATTCCTTACCCTCCTCGGTTTTATGAACACTAATTGATTGTCCAACCACCATATAGATTGTTTGAACAAAAAACAAAGTACATTATAAATTCCTTTTAATAAGGAAAACCGGTTTATTTGGCAAGGCATCAATAATTCAATACCATCCAATTAAACCAGAAGGAAAAAATTGTCAACAGGGCAACTACCAATTTCATGAGTCAGTATCATTGCCATAGTCCATGCTCTTATGCAGATGGTCCTGGTGAAAAGGGTCATCTGCACCGCGAACAGAACTCAATCTTGGAGAGAAGTTCCATCCTGCCATTTGCTCTGGATCATGGCCATTAGCCCTCGTATTCGATTCTTCCTGGAACTTCAAGAAGAACATCGATGACCAGTAATCTTTTGCCAAGTTCTGAGGAAGTGCAAATGTGCAATGCATTACTTATTAGATGAATATTATACGATAAATACTTGCATGCTTTTGGAATATATATTTAATGAGTGCTCTAGTAACATGTGGAACCGTGAAGTTTCATATATGCTTTTTAGAAGTTATATAAGAATGAGTGGTTGTGCATGCTCTTCAATCACGAATTAACTATGCTCCATTAGCATGCAAATATTTTTCATTGGATATACTATACCCCCTGCGAGACTAATTTTAATCAAAGAACCTACTTACCGTTTTCATTAGCTGCATAATCTCATTTAGCGCATTGCTGAAGAGATCAGCGCGTGCAAGATTTGAAGTTGTCAAAATTTCTTGTCTACTTCTATGTGAAATGTTCACCTCCATCGCAGCTCCTGTAAAATTACAACTTTGCAAATATTAGACAAATTACTTTAGCAGGTACTAAGAAAAAATGTCACCCATTTTGAAGTGTGCTGGCACATGACATGCATTTTCGTATAATGCAACTGTATTCGACTCAAATTTGGGAGTGAATAAAAGAAGGAAGCATCTGAACTGAAAACACAAACCTGCAACTATGTACTTCTCGATAATATGACGTGCCATATAGATCCTTCTCACGGTGTCATCTTCGGGTATTTTACTGAGCTCGTGCACTTCATCGAAAAAGTGCACAGTCTCCCCCGCCAAGCAACTGTAAATACATTGGTATTTGAGCGATGTAACATTTGATTTAGACAAAGATTAGTTCTTTTTTCCTTGTAAACCTTTTTCTTGTATTTGATGTTTTTGTCCAAAACTTTCAAGAATTTGTTGGATAGGAGTATAAGGGATCCACTTATCTCCACCAGGATTGCATTGTGCAATTTAACATATGTGATTTTCCATCAATTTATTAAAAATTTTACCCATTTAATCTGAATTACCTTGCTTAAATGGCTCATTTCTTATCTGGTAGGACAGGATCAGGTTTTTCTTTTTTTTAAAAAAGAAAAGCATGAAGCACAAAGGTATCTCCATGTCAATATGGTCAAGAACCCAAAATATATGTGGTTGTGTAAGGAAAGTGGCTCAACCAAAAAAAAAAATATTGAGACGAGACATAAAAGTTGGGAATTAGTCCTTGTCCCGTTATCCTCAGTTTTTTGGTGGACAGAAAGAGGCAAATTTTGTTCCTACAAGGTTTGTGTTTCACCTATCTCTATATTTCTGTCCTAAGACAACTACCAAATGGGACTGAAAACGGATATTCAAAATTTTCTAAACTATTCTCAGTATTCTAATTGTATGTTGCTCATTTGATTCTGTAATTTATTGTAACTGTCTAACTTACTCCTATCTAAGTTGCTCTCCACTGTTGTACAACTGGTATATTTCTATACAACGAGTCGGGCTTCCAATATTTGCAGCTTATTTCCTTTCCCCTTTTCCCTTTCCTCGAGTTAACTTGATTTATAATAAGCCTCTCGCCGGAGTAAAATGTAAAGACCAAAGAAAAGGATTTTTAACCTGTCAGCGAATGCCATAAAGGACTGCCGAAATCTCTTGTTCAAGAGAAGCTTATCCAATGGCTCGTTAGGATCTATCCTTGAGGTAAGTTCACTATGTGCTAATATCCCACTGTCGGGTATGCCCAAAGCCTGGCCCATTGAGCGAAATTCTCTGGATTCTCTTCTCCTTAAGCTGATTTGTGACAGCAGTGGTTGTGAACTTGATATCGAAAAGAAAGCCAGAATGAGTATGCTAGCCTTCAAATATAACCACCACAAAGAGAAGTGAATAAAAGATTTAAGAGAATAATAACTTGAATATTTTTTTTTTCTTCTAAAAGCACTGGCAAAGCATACCAAAAGTAAAAGCAGAAATCTAGAGGCAACTTGAAGCCATGAGACGTCGTCATGAATTTCGTTCAGTATGTAAGCAATATTCCACACAACTGACAGAAAATAGGTTAATATATTGAGGCCATAAGCTGTGATATCTAAAATACATAGAAGCTCATTTCACAAAATTCTTTTTAAGAAAAACATGGGTGTATTGCTGCAAGTCAAAGTTAAATTTGATTACACATATGTTATTTAAAAGGGTTACATACTATATAAATGTATTTCAGAATGTGAACAATCCTATATTAAACATTGCTTCTGCAAACCAGTTCCAAGACCACAACAACAATTAATAGGATCAGCTACATAGATCAAACAATATATGTGCTTAAAACATTTATAAATTATAACTAAACCAGTTCCCTTATCAGTTATCACATTGGTTAAAAGCAGGCATAAACTAAAACATTTGAAGGCGAGGGAGAAGGGGCAAATCAAGAGCTAACACTAACTTCTGCATTGTTTTAATTTTTAACTTGACTTTCATAGGAAATCCATTTTCTGAATACCTCGGTATTATTGACTTAATGGTGAATTCAAAACCTTAATTGTCTCTAAGCACTGCTTTATAGGAGGCTGGAAGAATCAAAACAAATAGGGAATAATAGTATCTTCTACAAACTAGGAAAAACTATACCAATTGACATTGCTGATACAAATATTCCACGCCAGAGGTCTCTGAGTTCATCAAATCTGAACTCCACATGACGAACAGCACCTGTAACCGCAAGCAATGTGGCAACATACAATGAATGGAGGCATGCAACTGGGATGGCCCAATGAGCATTCAAGTGACAATGATGATTTAGGGGCTTCCTCATATTGATAACTAGAGCATGAATGAACAGCCTTATTAGATAAAAAATATACAAAACACAGAAATAAAAAAACCAGGAAGTAGAACGTGTCCCAGCAATTCAAAGGAAGTAGCACTTTAAATGGAGGATATTGCATAATAAGGCATGCAAAACACAGGTGTATGGATAAAGAAAATTACAATTATCAATAAATGTTCAACTACTTTTACTTCAAGCAGCAATTTCTGCACAATAAAACATAGTAACAAATAAATTAAAATATTGAAACCCTTACCAGAAGAAGCAACAACCCAGGGAAGTAGAATTAGTGGAAGGAAAAAATATGTTCTGATCAGAGGTAAACGCCTCCTGAAACATCAAGTGTAAAAGGTAAACTCCTTTACACCATATTTTGAGAGAAAAGCCATTTAGAAATGTTATGTAGTGTCATAAGTAACCCAATGACCTCCCCAAAATAACCTAAGAAAAATATAAAAATGATAATGCCAACAAGTCACAAGAAATCAAACCCGATTATATGAATAAAAACTTAGAAAAATAAATAAATAATTAACAGGCCATTAACAATGTTCAGTATAAATATAGAATAACTAATTCATCTAATGGATGACGAAATTTGGTTAACTTCTGGGTTGAATGGATAAAAAAAGTTTGGATGCAGAAGCTGGTAGCTAAAGCTCATGCTAATAGCTTAATATCAAATTGTCAATTGATAGCATCATCTTCATAAGCATTTACTTACTTGACGAAGATAAAATATAATTGACAGGCTTGTGTTATCCGACAGCTCAACATCAAACCAAACCCTAGCGGACCTTCAACCCAGACTGAAAACAATTGGAAGCAGCACGTTATCTTTCATATGTATGTACAATACATTGGTGTTGGTAAATGTTTCAAGATAGAAAATATAAAGACATTTCAAAAATGGAGACAAAGACACGATTGCCTTGTCCCCAATATCCCAATTTTTTTATGGAAAGAGACACTTAGCATGTTGTTGTATCTTCTCCTTATGCAAACAGATTTCTGTCTCCTAATGAATTTGTATTTCTGCTAGGGTAATTACCAAACAAGGCCTAAGAAATATTAACAAGTAAGAACAGAGGAGTGAAGAAAAGAGAATGATACCTGCCCAGAAGTAGCATGACCGCCACCATTGCCTCTTTTCAAATCTCAAGAAATTATTGGACATCTACACAGAAAACAAACATGGGATTCCTAAGCTTAAGAACAAGCAGCACAAAAATCAGCCGATACAGTGGTAAGAAGTTATACATATGGAAACATTTACCACAATTGATAGAAGAAGGTTGAAGCTGGCAACAACTTGTATCACTGGTAGCCAGAAGCCACTGCCTTGAGTACGAGGAACCTTGTGGACTATGAAAGGAAATATTGACCATAACAGAAGCCTGCAACACAGAATCCATCAAATAGTAAAGAACATCGATTAAAACAAATCAGTATCCCATACTTTCACTCTCCAATGTTATCAAACTCAAGAGTTCACAATTCACATAACCTCATGGATCTTAGACAAACATGAATAGTAAGACTCAACCCCTAGGCTCATTTGGGGAGCTAAACTTGTAAACTCGTAAAAATTTGCAAGTTAACTCCAAAGCTCCACACAACCTTGTTGCTATAATTTTGATAAAGGACAAACTAAACCGCCCTACAGAGACACACAGAAAGCAGAAACACATGCAAATTTTGCGAAATCAAAGGGTTTAAACATAAAAAGGGTACATAAACTAAGATTAGTAACTTGTCAATCACTTATTAGAACTCAAAATTCAGTCAGGCATATCATCAAACAGCTAGTGGAGAAGCCAAATTGGCAGGGATAAATGATGACCCTTTACAAAACTAATCAAACACATGAAAGATTCAAGGGCAGTAACACAAAGTTAGTTGAAGGTAGTTACAGAATGAAGGACAAGATGGAAAAAGCAATGGCTATGAAGTCAGTGGGGCACCCTCCTTGAGCTGCACAAGTTGCTGCCATTGTTCTCTTGTGCTTTCATTTGGAAGGTTCTGATGCTGTTTCTGTGCAGATTCAGTGTTCAAACAGTTGCTTATGCTTCAGATTTCATTGAATCAGAGCTGACACTTTTGTTTGTTGTTGGTTCATCGTTTTTCCGAGTCCACAGAAAACATAATAGTCTTCTTCCAATTGCACGTGCTCTTTTTGAAAAACACTTATTTGATGACAAAATGGCCAA
>NC_029794.2:15161010-15164307 GCF_000816755.2 Arachis ipaensis | reverse complement strand
TTCGCTCAAAATAAAAACAATCCAAACAAACACACTAGTTTTGGACTTTTGGTGCATATTGTTTTAGATATGAATGTGTTTTATTTTGGATATGCTATGAGAAATCTAAAAACCTTAGCGTGTACGATAGTCAACAAACAAAATCAATCTCTTCTAGGTTTTGGATCTTGACTAAACGTGATCTATGAACAATCAACTAAATAACTAATTATATATCAACAAATATATTAACTTTAAAAGTATACACCAATAATGTACGTGATGAATTGAAATTTACGATAAATAATTCTCACTAATCCACTTTAAAATAATAACAATAAATATAACTAAATAGGATGCAATAAATCAGTGCTACTACTAATTAATAACAATTAATCTCCACATACAAGCCTTTTTGCTCTACAAGTCTTACAAGTACGGAAAATTCCTTACCCATAAAACGCACCTCTTATGGCGCGTATAGTCCCACGCGCCTTCTTAACAGATTTTTCAATCAATTAACACGCGAATATATAACTTTTTTTTTTCGAAAGGATTTCGTTTTCTTTTTCGAATTTCTTCTGCGTTTTCTTGTCTTTTCTCTTCGATCTCTTTCGTGCGTTTCTCTCTGCCTTCTCCTTCGCCGTTGACGTGCGTTTCTCTTTCTGTTCTCTTTCTTCGTTTTTCTCGATTTCCATTCTTTTTGAAATTAAGTTCTGAATCGTTTTGAAGATAATGGATGATTCAACTTCAGATTGTCAGTTGAACCAGAGCGAAATGGATTTTGAATTTGAATCCAATGAAGTTCTTGAGGTGTGGTTTAATTCTAGTTGATATTTTTGTTAGTAGTTTATGATTGTGGAGCTGAATAATTTTGTGAACCTTGCCTGTGAAATTTGATGTTCATTGTTCGTTGTTTGAATTGAATGTAATGTACTAGTTCTGATGAAATTTCTGCATTTTATATCAGACTTTCAGGTGTAAATCAGAAATATTTGGGTGTATTTTAGGAAAATTTGGGTGTTTTTACAGTTTATGACTTTTTATCTGACTGAGGGTGAATTGTCTTATTCTTTTAGTTGAATTGTTTTAGTTTCTATTTAATGACGAATCATGAATCTAATTTTTGTTATTTTTTAATGAATATAATTTTTGTTATTTTTTATGATGGTTTTATAGTTGTATTTGCATTCTATAGTTTATGCTTGTTTTAATATAGTGTATTTTGGACTTTTTTGGGTGTATTTTGCAGCTCCTCTGTGATGTTGATGAGCAGTTTGTTTCCAATGTTGGGATGACTTTTAACACCCTTGAAGATGCTGCAAAATTTTACAAGGATTATTCGAAGGCTACAGGTTTTTCTACACGAGTTCAAAGCACAAATAAGAAGGGAAACGAGATTAAGAATCAATTGATTACATGTAGCAGAGAGAGAAAATGGAAATCGAAAATATCTCCAACGGAGAAGACAAACCCCTCAGTAGGATTAAATTATCCCGCAAGAATTTATATACACATATTGAAGGACATTGGTATTTGGATCATTTCCAAGATTGTGTTGCATCATTCACATCCTTGCTGTCCAAATCAAGCAGAGATGCTTAAACAGCACAGGGAATTAAGTATGTTCGTGCGTCATACAATAGAGAATAACGAGGAAGCCGATATCAGACCAAGCAAAACTTACCAATCATTTGTGGCAGCAGCCGGGGGTCACCGCGAGTTAAATTTTATCGAAAAAAACGTGAGAAATTACATCACAAGAGAAGTGAGAAATGTTTTGGAACTAGACGATGCAAAAGAATTCGGAAAATATTTATTAAGAATGAAAGAGAAGAATCAGAATATCTTTTTCGAGCTCGAACTCAAGAAAGATCAGTCGATTAAGCTTGCTTTTTGGGCGGACGCAAGGAGCAGAGCTGCTTGTGAATATTTCGGAGATGTTATTTCATTCGACACCACCTACAATACAAACAGGTAATATGATGTTCTAGTTTATGATGCTGATTTATTGTTGTTTAAGTGACATATAATCCTCTTATATTTGGATAATTACGGGTTTTGTGGCACATAAACTAGTTTTGAACTTAACCCTCTAATTGAAATCAAGTGGCCAAGGAATCGGCGATTGATGAAGGTTAGAGGAGACTAAAAAGGTCTAAGGAATTAAGGTTTAGTCATATATAGTTTTCCATGAATTGAATCTTGCATGATTAAAATAGTTGGTAAGAAAAGTTAATCCAGAAGATAAATAACTCCAAAACCTTAACTGTTCTCTCATATAATCTTCACAACCCGTTTACTGCTTGCTTTCTAATTCTCTGAATTTACTGTTTAATGCTATTGAACTCTCAAAATCATTTTCTGTTTGTCTGACTAAGTAAATTGATGAGCGGATAATTTATACGCTTTTTGGGCATTGTTTTTAGTATGTTTTTAGTAGGATCTAGTTACTTTTAGGGATGTTTTCATTAGTTTTTGTGTTAAATTCACATTTCTGGACTTTACTATGAGTTTGTGTGTTTTTCTATGATTTCAGGTATTTTCTGGCTGAAATTGAGGGACTTGAGCAAAAATCAGATTCAGAGGGTGAAGAAGGACTGCTGATGCTGTTGGATTCTGACCTCCCTGCACTCAAAGTGGATTTTCTGGAGCTACAGAACTCAAAATGGCGCGCTTCCAATTGCGTTGTAAAGTAGACATCCAGGGATTTCCAGAAATATATAATAGTCCATACTTTGGCCGAGTTTAGACGACGTAAAAGGGCGTTGAACGCTAGTTCTATGCTGCTGTCTGGAGTTAAACGCCAGAAACAAGTCACAAACCAGAGTTGAACGCCAGAAATACGTTACAACCTGGCGTTCAACTCCAAGAAGGACCTCTACACGTGCAACACTCAAGCTCAGCCCAATCACACACCAAGTGGGCCCCGAAAGTGGATTTATACTTCAATTACTTACTTCTGTAAACCCTAGTAGCTAGTTTATTATAAATAGAACTTTTTACTATTGTATTAGACATCCTGAGTTTTATCTTTGGATCATAGTAGTCTTGGTTACTCCGGTTCCCCTCTGGGGCCGAGACCAATGAACTCCATTATCACTTATGTATTTTCAACGGTAGGATTTCTACACTCCATAGATTAAGGTGTGGAGCTCTGCTGTTCCTCAAAGATTAATGCAAAGTACTACTGTTTTCTATTCAATTCATCTTATTTCGCTTCTAAGATATTCATTCGCACTTCAACCTGAATGTGATGAACGTGACAATCATCATCATTCCCTATGAGCGCGTGCCTGACAACCACTTCCGTTCTAC
>NC_029794.2:15133152-15160375 GCF_000816755.2 Arachis ipaensis | reverse complement strand
GCTAGATTGATGGCGGCATTCAAGAGAATCCGGAAAGTCTAAACCTTGTCTGTGGTATTCCGAGTAGGATTCAATGATTGAATGACTGTGACGAGCTTCAAACTCGCGAGTGCTGGGCGTAGTGACATACGCAAAAGGAGGGTGAATCCTATTCCAGCATGATCGGGAACCTCTGATGATTAGCCGTGCCGTGACAGGGCATCTTGGACCATTTTCACAAGAGGAGGGGATGTAGCCACTGACAACGGTGATGCCCTTGCATAAAGCCAGCCATGGAAATGAGTAAGACTGATTGGATGAAGGCAGCAGGAAAGCAGAGGTTCAGAGGAACGAAAGCATCTCTATACGCTTATCTGAAATTCTCACCAATGAATTACATAAGTGTTTCTATCCCTATTCTATGTTTACTTATTAATTAATTTCGAAAACTCCATAACTATTTTATATCCGCCTGACTGAGATTTACAAGGTGACCATAGCTTGCTTCATACCAACAATCTCCGTGGGATCGACCCTTACTCACGTAAGGTATTACTTGGACGACCCAGTGCACTTGCTGGTTAGTTATGCGAAGTTGTGAAGATATGTTTAGACCATGGTTCTGTGCATCCGTTTTTGGTGCCATTGCCAGGGAATCAATTTCGAACAACAATTCACAACCTGAGTAACAATTTCGCATACCATAAATCACTCAACTATTGTTGCTTAATCCATCAATCCTCATGGGATCGACCCTCACACACCTGAGGTATTACTTGGTATGACCCGATGCACTTGCCGATTAGTTTGTGGGTTATAAATTCCGCACCAAGTTTTTGGTGCCGTTGCCAATGATTGACTGTGATTAACAACTATTAGTTGTTTGATTGCTTAGATTAGGCATTTTAGTTTTAATTTTATTTAATTTTACCCTTTAGTTTTTGAAAATTATAGCTATTATTTTTTCTTAATTTCTGAAATTAAGTTTGGTGTCACCTAGTTATTTTTTATTTTAATTTTCCTATCCGTTTTTTTATAAAATTCAAATTTTTCACTCTAATTTTACTTATAATTTTTGAAATTTTACTGCTTCAATTATTTAGTTGTTTTATTTTATCTCTTTTACATAGGTTACCTCATTGGGAATTCTCTGCACTTTGACGTAGATATTCCCATCTTTTCTTGTTTTCTGTTTGTTTATGAGCAGGAACAGGAATAAGGAACCTCTTATAAATTTTGATCATGAACCTGAAAAGACTTTGAGGTGGCGCTTGCAACAAGCTAGACTTTACAAGGCTAGTGAAAATCTCAGTGAGACATTTGAAAAGGAAGCTGCAGAGTCCACTATGGATCCCAATTATGCTGTTAATGCTAATGGAGGCAATCATAATGGTAATGAGTCAGCTAGGAGAATGCTAAGCTCATACACTGTACCCACCCCTGATTTCTATGGGCGCAGTATAGCTGTACCTGCTATTGGTGCAAACAACTTTGAGTTGAAACCTCAGTTAATCACTCTGGTGCAGCAAAATTGTCAGTATCATGGACTCCCACAGAAAGATCCAAATCAATTCATCTCTAACTTCCTGCAGATCTATGACACTATGAAGTCAAATGGAGTAAATCCTAAGGTTTACAAGCTCATGCTCTTCCCATTTGCTGTGAGGGACAAAGCAAAGCAGTGGCATGATTCTCAGCCCAAGGAGAGCCTGGACACTTGGGACAAGGTGGTCAATGGATTTCTATTCAAGTTCTTTCCACTACAGAAGCTGACTAAGCTAAGGGTGGATGTTCAGACCTTCAGGCAGAGAGATGGTGAATCCTTCTATGAAGCCTAGGAGAGATACAAGCTGATAACTAGGAGATACCCTCCTGACATGTTTTCTGAATGGACCAAGCTGGACATCTTTTATGATGGCCTCTTTGAAATGGCCAAAATGTGTTTAGACAACTCTGCAGGTGGTTTATTACACATGAAGAAGATGCCTGAAGAGGCTGCTGAGCTTATTGAGATGGTTGCCAACAACCAATATCTTTACTCTTCTAATAGGAATCCTATGAAATCTGGGGCTCCCCAGAAGAAAGGAGTTTTAGAAGTGGATACCTTGGATACTATTCTTGCTCAGAACAAGGTTATGTCTCAACAGATCAATATGCTTACTCAACACTTGAGTGGGATGTAGGTTTTAGCTGTTAGTGCTCAGAATGCCCCTCAAGAGGCTCCATATGACATGAATGGTTGCTTCTTTCAAGATGAGAATTATGAATATGCTCAATTTTCTCCTGAACAGGTCAACTTTATGGGGAATACTCCTAAAAACCCCAACAATGATCCATATGCCAAGACCTTTAATCCGGGATGGAAAAATCACCCAAACTATGGGTGGAGAGAGCAACCTCAGAGGCCACAGAATTTCAACAATTCTCAGAGTGATTTTCATCAGAATAATTTTAATAACTGCCAGTTTCAGTCATCTCAGCCACAACAATCTCAGCAAGCAACTCCTCAACCTCAGAAGACTACTAATTAGAATCTCTGGTAGTAAGCTTTATACAGAAAACCAGAGCATCACTCAAGAACTTGGAGGTTCAGATGGGTTAAATAGCCACAAAAGTTGCTGAAATTGATCAGAGGACCACTAATAGCCTCCCTGGTAACACAATTCCAAATCCAAGAGAGGAGTGCAAGGCTATCACCTTGATAAGTGAACAAGTGGCAAGTACGGAAGCACCAGTTACTGAGGATCCAGTTGAAAAAGAATCTCCAGAGCAGACTGAAGACACAGTAGTACACACCCCTCCTAGGCGTGCAAACAACCCTTTTCCAGTCACTCTTGATACACATCCGACATTACCTAAGGCTCCTTAATACAAACCTAAGATGCCTCCTTAATACAAGCCTAAGATGCCATATCCTTAATGGCTTCAAAAGGAGATCAAGGACAAGTAGTTTTCAAAGTTCTTGGAAGTCTTCAGAAAGTTGCAAATTAATATTCCTTTTGCTAAGGTTTTGGAGCAAATGCCTCTCTATGTCAAGTTCATGAAGGAGTTATTGTCAAAGAAGAAGCATTTAAAGGGAGATGAGACAGTGGTCCTGACCAATGAATGTAGTGCCATAATTCAGAATAACTTGCCAAGAAAGATGCCAGATCCAGGGAGCTTTCAATATCCATGTACCATTGGGAGCACTACATTTGAGAAAGCCCTATGTGATCTGGGTGCAAGCATAAATTTAATGCCCTTGTCTGTGATGAAGAAGCTACAAATCAAAGAGGAACAACCAACAAGGATAGCATTACAAATGGCAGATAAATCTTTGAAGCATGCACATGGAGTAGTGGAGAATATTTTGGTCATAGTGGGTAAGTTCTTCCTCCCAGCTGATTTTGTGATTCTTGACATAGGAGAGGATGAAAATGCCTCCATAATCCTAGGAAGACCATTCCTAGCCACTGGGAGAGCTCTAATTGATGTAGAAGTGGGTGAATTATTACTTAGAGTGCATGATAAGCAACTAGCCTTTCATGTCTTAAAAAATATGCATTCATTAGGTGAAGAGGAAAAGTGCATGCAAACTGAGCTTATTGTTCCAACCCTTCAAGAACCCCCTGATGATGCACAACAGAATCTGCAACTCAAACCTCCTTTGGTGACAATAAAAAAATTCTCCCTGGCCTCAAACCAAAGTTTGGTATTGGGAATGCATCATCCACCAAGGAGGAGGTTCCTAAGAAGAAGGTACTGATAAACCCCAATTTTGTGGTTTATCTTGTGTCAAATTCAGGAGATTTTATCTTGTGAATTTCTCCTAATTTGTGCTTAAGAGTGAAAACATACTTTTTAGGCCCTTAAATTGATTAATTTAATTCACTTTAATTCCATTCGATGCCTTGATATGTTTGTTAAGTGATTTCAGGTTTAGAAGGCAAAGATTGGGTTGAAGAAATGAAGAAAAAGCATGCAAAAATAGAGAATTCATGAAGAAATGAGATTTTGGTAATCTGCCAGTGACGTGTCTACGTGGCCCATGCATGCACGTGGGAAGGAAATCTGCTAGGCGACGTGTACGCGTGACCCATGCGTACGCGTGACAAGCAACACGTGACCTCATTCAAGGCAACACACTGGGGGCGATTTCTAAGCTCAAGAAGGCCCAAATCCAACTCATTTTCGATGCTTTTGAATCCAAGAATTGTAGGGGAATAATGGGAAGTAGTCATAGTTTAGTTTTTAGCTATGTTTTAGGTTAGAATTCTAGAGAAAGAAGTTATCCCTTCTCTCTAGAATTTAGGATACTTTAGGTCAAATTCTCTTAGATCTATGGTTTAATTCTTGCATTGATTTAGTTTTTCCTTTTAATTTCTTGTTATTACATCTTTGCTCTTCTAGTTTTACTTGTTATTCCCTTTCTTTTGTTGCTTTTATGTTCATGCACTCTTGTTGATTTCAATTTCATTTAATGCAATTTTATGTTTCCATACCTTTTTATGTTTATCTTAGTTGCTATTGTTGATTTCTTGCTTATGTTAGTTATAACTATTATTAGAATTTTGTGATGTTTACTTTTATTGCACTCTAGGTGTTTGATAAAATATTTTCACTAGTTATAGAGTAGTTTTCTTTACTCTTGGCCTAGGCTAAGGGAATTGAGTGACCTTGAGTCATTGGGTCTAATTGGATTGGTGATTTGGGTCCCTTGGTCAATTTGATACCCATTGACACTAGCTTACTACTAAGTCAATTAGTAGCTAGGTTGAGACTTATGGGTTGATGTTGATCAAGCCTATCTGAGATACTTCAAGCATAGAAGTAGACTTGATGGGTTTGGTCCCTCATAATTGTCAATATATGATTTGTAGACAAGGATGGTGATCTCAATTTCTATGCCTTAGCCAAGAGTTCTTTTCCTTTCCTTTATTAGTTAATTGTTATTTACTTTACTTGCTTCTTGCTTAAGGATCTAGTGGTTACACCTTGGGAAGGATCACCAATGATAAAATCATGGGGGTAACCCTTCAAAAACTTCCATTCTCGTGGCCTTTGAGGGAAGGTTCTGCCTTGATGAGTTTCAGTGGATTGCTCTGTTCTGGGATCTCTGGTTGGTTCAGGAGACAAAACAGAAATGTCTCCTTTATTCTAACGAGACATTTCCGGACAGTCAGGTTCAGCAACTGGTACGGACTTGGGATCAACTTGAAAGGCTTCTTGGTTCACCTCAGTATCACAACCTGCATCATCTTCTATCACAGCACTGGGAATTAAGTTAGAATCACAAAAGGACACATGTATGGATTCCTCTATTGTTCTATGTTCCTTGAGATAAATCCTAAACGCTTTGCTAGTGGTGGAGTATCCAACAAATATTTTTTCATAGGATTTTGGATCAAATTTTCCAAAATTTTCTTTATTATTAAGAACAAAACATTTGCATCAACAAATGTGGAAATACTTAAGATTAGGTGGGGTTCCTTTCCATAGCTCATATGGAGTTTTCTTTAAACCTTTTCAAATAATGGTTCTATTCAAAATATAACAAGCTGTATTTACAGCTTCAGCCCACAAAAATTTTGGTACATCATTTTCATAAAGCATTGCCCTAGTCATTTCTTGAAGGCTTCTATTCCTTCTTTCAACTACCCCATTTTGTTGAGGAGTTCTAGGACATGAAAAGTTGTGTGCAATATCAAAAGTATCACAAAATTTTTCAAAATTTTGATTTTCAAATTCCTTTCCATGATCACTTCACAAGTAGGAAATTTTCAAGTCTTTTTCATTTTGAATCTTTTTACAAAGAGTGGAAAAAGCATGAAAAGCATCATTCTTGTGAGCTAGAAAGAGAACCCAACCGAATCTAGAGTAATCATCCACCACCACCAAGCCATAGTGTTTACCTCCCAAACTTTGATTTCTAGTTGGACCAAAAAGATCAATATGCAACATCTCTAATGGCCTCTTAGTGGAAATTCCATCTTTTGGTTTAAAAGAAGATTTTACTTATTTGCTTAGTTAACAAGCATCATAAGTAATATCTTTATCAAATTTAATATTGGGAATTCCTCTAACCAAGTTTTTCTTAACAAGCTTAGAAATTTGGTACATGCTTGCATGACCCAATTTCTTATGCCAAAGCCATTTTTCAGATTCAAGAGAAGTAAAACATGTTACTTTTTGATCTTTTAGATCCTCAAGAGTCAATCCATACACATTATTATACCTTTTTGCTTCAAACAATACTTCACCAGATTTTTCACAAATAACTAATCAATCCAATTTTCTAAAAATAACCTCATAACTAAGATCACACAATTGGCTAATGCTTAGTAGATTGTGCTTTAATCCATCAACAAGCAAAACATCACTAATAAAAGAAGAAAAACTCTTACCCACTTTACCTATGGCCACTATCTTTCCTTTTTCATTATCACCGAAAGTAACAAAGCCTCTATCATACTCATCAAGCTTGATGAAGAACGTTGTCTTTCCGGTCATATGCCTAGAGCACCCACTGTCCATATACCACATGTTGTCCTTTCTTTTGGATGCTAGGCAAACCTACAAAACAAGCTCAAGTGACCTTAGGTATCCAAATATTTTTGGATCCTTTGATGTTAAACCATCTTCTTTGTCCCAAGCCATTCTAATCACAAACAATTTTGTAAACCTTTTCTCCAATCAATCTTTCACTAAAGAAGCACTGAAGAGGAAAATGACCATTCCGATTGCAAAGTCTAAAAAATCTTTGAGTTGCTATTTTTCTAAAGCTTGTTGGGTTTTGGAACCTTATATCATTTGAAGATGATGCCATGTTGGTAAAAGTAGGTTTTTCAACAAATTTTGCAATTTTATGAAAACCCAAACCAGCTTTATCATAAAGAGGTTTTTGACTAGCCAAGAGTTGATTTAAATTTTCAGAACTTAGAGCAAAGTTGGCTAAGTCTTCTTTAAGTCTTTTTACCTCTTTAAGAAACTTCTCATTTTCTTCAAAACAGTTAAGATATGCAACCACAGAATGCTGTTTTTCACAAGCTTTTATTTCAGCTTTCAACCGCTTGTTTTCTTTAACAAGATTAACAACGGTTTCAGCCTCTCTCAACTTTTCTTTTAGAAAACCATTTTCTGCCTTCAGTATTTCTATTTGAGACTCAAGATCTTAGTTTTCACTTAGGAAACATTTAATCTTTTCAGAAAGATGATCAATCATAAGATGAAGGTCTTCAGTTTCAGGTTCAAGAAATACTACCTGCTTTATGTGATCGGCCATGAGATAGGTTTGAGACTTGGTTTCTGATTCTTCATCTTCATCAGAGTCATTTTCAAGGTCTTCCCTTGATGCCATGAGACCTTTCTTCTTTCCCTTTTTCGACTTGTCCTCCTTCTTCAGTTTTGGACAATCAGACTTGAAGTGTCCGGCTTCTTTACAGTTGTAACAGAATACTTTGCTGAGGTCCTTCTTTGTCTTCCTTGAGCTGCCTCCTTTGTTTTGCTCCTTCAGCTTCACCATTTTCCTGAATTTTTTTGCAAACAAAAAAATTCATTTTTAGATGAGTTATCACTGGATTCATCATCCAGAGGGTCAGTAATAGATTTGAGGGCAATTCCTTTCTTTTTTGTATCCTTTTTCAAATAAGTGTTTTCAAAAGCAAGCAAGTTTCCTCTCAAATAATCATATGTCATAGTATCAATATTACTACTTTCAGCTATCACTATTGCTTTGGTTTCTCACTCTTTTGTGAGACATCTCAATATTCTCCTCACAAGCACAGATTCAGGATATGTGATCCCCATAGCATCTAAGCTAGTGATGATGAGGTTGAATCCTTCAAACAGTTCATCAATTGTTTCTCCTTCCTTCATTGAGAACATTTCATATTCTCTGTTCAACATGTCTATTCTGGTCTTTTTCACTAGGGTTGTGCCTTCATGAGTGATTTAAAGTTTGTCCCAGATTTCCTTTTGCTGTTGTGTATCTTGATACCCGTCGGTGTTCCTCGAAGCTGACCGCACAGTTGAGCAAGTTGACAGCTTTGGTGTTGAGCTCTACTTTCTTTCTGTCTTTCTCATTCCAATCGGCTTCTCCTTTGAGTGTAACCACCCCATCAGCCCCTATAACAGTTAGAAACTGTGGTCCTTCTAGGATTATCTTCTAGAGTCTGTAATCTACATATTGAACAAATATCTTCATCATTTCTTTCCAGTAACTATAGTTCTTTCCATTGAAGAATGGAGGTCTGTTGCTTGACTACCCTTCTGTCAGAGTATATGCCACCAGATTTGAGCTACTATTAGCCGCCATCAGGATCTTTTCTCCAAGCTGCAAAGCTTGATCTCTTTGAGACCAAGCTCTGATACCAATTGATGGTAACCAGTGGCTAAGAGAAGGGGGGTTGAATCTTAGCCCCTTTTTGCTGTGTATAACTTTCTGCCTTTTAAGATAGCTTCAGGAGATATTTCTGCTTTTTTGTCTCATAACTAGTCAAGAGACTTTTTCTTTTTGTCTCGTGACCGATTAGGAGATATTTTTCAATTTTGTCTCTTATGCAACAGAATCAAAAATGGAGTAGAAGAGAAAGAGAGAATCACAACCAGAAGTATCCTGGTTTAGCTACTAGGTGCAATGCAGCTACATCCAGTCTCCATCACAATAGTGACGGAATTTCACTATAATCATCTGATTACATACACCAATTCTTTCCTAGGAACTACCCATTCCTATTCGGGACAAGTCCAAAATCTATCCCCAAAATTGAACTTGACTTAGTCACCTACTGTTCATACCCTGGGTCGAGCTGTCCAACCCGGGATGATTAGCGACAAGACGACCGACCTCTTCAGGTCAGACTATCCGACCTCTTCCTAAAGAGCTCGGCCAAATTGCCAGGAAAGCCCAATAAAGGGCCCGAATAGAGGAACACGACCCAAAATTCAAAGGCAGCCCAAGCCTATAAAGATAAAGGCGATTCCCTTGAAGATATGATGATCTCACTCAAAGATAAGATAAGATAAGATAAGATAAGATAACTAACTTATCTTATCTAAGAAGGTCACTCTATACCATTATAAATACACTGGAGCACCCAGGTATAACTCATACTCTGATTCTACTAAAAACCTGCTTAATACCCTTGCTAACTTAAGCATCGAAATCCCTTGCAGGTACCACCACCCTCCGGTGACTAAGGATCAGCAGCACTGTCAGCCCAACAAGTCGGACGCGGCAGCTCCGGCCACCCCCTACACGCCGGATACGTCATCTTTGACCAGTACAGAAGATCTCGTCCGAGATCGACCTACAGTTTCAGGTAACCCTCGGAATATTGGCACCGTTGCCAGGGAACCTGGAAGTCATCCTACCACCATGGCGGACGACCATGACAATGACCACGATTCGGATCTAGAAGATAAAACGCCGCACAAGAACACAGACACTACGCCAAAAGATACTCCTCAACTAACAAAAAAATGATTCACCAAATGTGGGAGCCGTGGAGGCACTTCAAGATCGCTTAAAGCAACTTGAAAAAGAGGTGGAACATCAACGAGAAGCTGAGAGAGACCTACGAAGGAAAGTCAGGCGACGCCGCGAGTTAGAGGACAAGTTCCTAAAACTCGAAGCAGATCTCAAGACCAAGACTACTCGATCAGGTCACGAAGATGACTCCCGTAAAGACCAAGATCCATTCCCCAAAGAGATCATGAGGGCCAAAATCCCAAAAGACTTCAAATTTCCCGACATGACTTTGTACGATGGCACTACAGATCCCGGCCATCATCTCAGTAATTTCAGAAGTAGATTGTACCTCACCGACGCCTCAGATGCAGTTCGCTGCAAAGCCTTCCCGACTACTTTGACAAAGATGGCAATTATATGGTTCGACAATCTACCTCCTAAGTCCATCTCAAGCTTCGACGACTTAGCCAAGAAGTTTCTGGCCAGATTCTCCATCCAAAAAGATAAGGCTAAGCACGCCCCAAGTCTATTAGGAATTAAGCAAGGAGATCGGGAAAGTCTCCGCAGCTACATGGAAAGATTCAACAAAGCATGTCTGGACATACAAAGCCTACTAATAGAGGCCACCATTATGGGCCTCATCAATGGCTTGCGAGAGGGACCTTTTAGCCAATCTATATCGAAAAAACACCCCACATCTCTAAACGAAGTGCAAGAATGAGCAGAGAAGTACATCAACATGGAAGAAAACTCTCGACTAGGGGAGACCTCAAAATCCAGATTCACCTACTCCTCCCGAGATAAGGATAAAGAGTCCAAAAAGAAAGAAGATCAACATGGGGAAAAAAATAAAAAATACCACAATTACACCCCTCTTCGGGCGTCTGTTGTTGATGTCTACAGAGAAGTTTTCCATACTGAAAAAATACCCCTAGCTCGACCACTCAAAGGCAAAAAAGGAGGAGGAAATCAGACTGAGTATTGTGAATACCATCGAATCCGCGGGCATTCCACCAACGAATGCTTTGACTTAAAAACGTCATAGAAAAACTAGTAAGAGAAGGGAAGTTAGATCGGTATTTGGCGAGTCAAGCTGATGATCCCAGAAAGAGAAGAAGGGATGAAGATGTCGGACGGTCTGAACGACCACCTCATACGCTCGAGAGACACGTCCACATGATACACGGAGGATTTGCGGGAGGAGGGATCTCCAAATCATCCCGAAAAAGATATCTTAAAGAAGTATATCATGTCAAGGGAAGAGAGGAAACACCCGACATCCCCACAATTACTTTTACCAAAGAGGACACATTAGACATTATCTCGGGACACGATGATCCTATGGTCATCACTATCATATTGGAAAACGCAAATCTCCACCGCAAACTGATAGACCAAGGAAGCTCCGCCGACATCTTGTTCAAAACTGCCTTCGACAAACTTGGCTTGGAAGAAAAAGAACTCAGCGCATCTCTGAACAGTCTGTTCGGACTGGGAGACACCCCAGTTCAACCACTTGGATACATCTCACTACACACGACCTTTGAAAAAGGAAACCAGTCAAGAACACTCAAGATAGACTATATCGTGGTTGACGTGAGTTCAGCCTACAACGCCTTAATAGGTCGAACAACATTGAATCAGCTCGGCGCAATAGTCTCGACTCCACATCTATGCATGGAATTCCCAACTGCAGAAGGGATAGCTACAATAAAAGCAGACTAGAAGACGGTGCGCTGCTGTTACAACGAAAGTCTAAACCTCAGAGGCAGAGGAGAAGAATTCCACATAATCGAACTCGGTGGAGTTCAAAGGTGGGAAGAACTCCGCCCACAACCCGAAGGTGAAGTAGAGAAAGTCTAGATCGGAGATATCCTAGACAAAACAACCAATATTGGTACAATCCTAAAGGGAAACATAAAAGAATCACTCGTACAATTCTTACGAGATAACGTCGACCTCTTTGCATGGAAGGCTGCAGACATGCCAGGCATAGACCCCAAATTAATGTGCCACAAGTTGGCGGTCTACCCAGGATCTCGGCCAGTACAACAAAGACGTACAAAGCTCGGACCAGAACGATCCCAACCTGTGGAAGAGCAGGTACAAGCTCTACTAGAGGCAGGATTCATAAGAGAAGTCAAGTACCCACTATGGCTAGCTAACGTCATCTTGGTGAAAAAATCAAATGGAAAGTGGCAGATGTGCACCGACTACACCGATCTCAACAAAGCCTGTCCAAAAGATCCCTATCCACTCCCAAGTATCGACCCTATGGTAGATGCCTCCTCCGAATATAAATACCTCTCGTTTATGGACGCATATTCGGGATACAATCAAATCCTAATGTATCCACCCGACCAAGAAAAAACTGCATTCTTAACCCCAAAAGCAAACTACTGCTATATCGTCATGCCTTTTGGCCTTAAAAATGCGGGAGCTACTTATCAGAGATTAATGAATAAGGTCTTTACGGATCACATCGAAAAAATTATGCAAGTCTACGTGGACGATATGTTAATAAATACATAAAGTGAAGAGACGTTATTGTCCGACCTGACCCAAGTATTCGACATTATAAGAAGGCATGGCATGCGACTCAACCCTGCCAAATGCACCTTCGCAGTAGAAGCTGGAAAATTCTTGGGTTTTATGTTCACACAAAGAGGAATCGAGGCAAATCCGGATAAATGACGGGCCATACTCGACATGAAAAGCCCGACTTATGTCAAAGAGGTACAACAACTCAACGGAAGGTTGGCAGCCTTGTCCAGATTTCTAGCCGGATCAGCAATAAGATCTCTCCCCTTCTACGCCACTCTAAAGAAGAGAAAGAGGTTTGAATGGACAACGGAGTGCGAGCAAGCCTTCCAAGATTTCAAAAGATTCCTGGGACAGGCACCTATCCTAACTCGGCCATGGGAGGGAGAACCACTCATATTGTACCTCACGGTAGGAAGTCGGGCAGTAGCCTCAGCACTAGTTCGAGAAGACGATAGTGGGCAACAACCTGTATACTTCATCAGTAAAGCATTACAAGGATCCGAGCTGAATTACCAAAAAATAGAAAAATTTGCCTATGCTCTCATACTAACATCTCGACGACTTCATCCATACTTCCAAGCTCATACCATTAGGGTTCAGACCAACCAGCTCATAAAAGGGATTTTGCAGAAAACAGACCTAGCAGGCAGAATCTTGCAATGGGCAGTCGAGTTGTCCAAATTTGACCTTCAGTACGAAGTTCGGACAGCCATCAAATCACAATATCTGGCCAACTTTATTGCAGAATTTACAAACACCCCAGAAATCCCCACATAATGGAATCTCTACATGGACGGTTCCTCAAATAAAACTGGAAGTGGTGCGGGTGTGATAACTGAAAGCGACCAAGGAACCCAAATCGAACTCTCCCTCAAATTCGGGTTCTCTGCCTCAAAAAATCCAGCTGAATATGAGGCACTACTACCTGGTTTGAAGCTGTCTAGGGAGGTTGGAGATCCAAAGCTTATCATCTTCAGCGACTCATAAGTAGTCACTTCACAAATAGCAGGGAGTTACCAAGCCAAAGATCCCACCATGAAAAAGTACTTGGACAAAACTAGGGAACAGCTCGGACAACTCGGAGAATATGAGGTCCGTCACATACCCTGAGAACAAAATGCCCGAGCTGATGCACTCTCAAAAGTAGCCAGCACCAAACCAGGGGGCAACAATAGAAGCCTCATCCAAGAAATACTGCAGAACCCGTCAATCTCGGAAAAAGAAAAAGTCCTAGCCATAACAGGTCAGGATCAAGGATGGATGACTCCCATAATTAACTACCTCAAAATAGAAACATTCCCCACAGATGAAAAGGAGGCAAAGAGGTTAAAACGGGAGGCACAATACTACACCATCATAAACAACACTCTATACAAAAGAGGGATTTCAATACCATTATTAAAATGCGTACCGACTTCCAACACAAAGGAAGTTTTAGAAGAAGTACACAACGACATCTATGACAATAATCTCGGAGCATAGGCACTTACCAAAAAGGTACTCCGGGCAAGATTTTATTGGCCAACTCTACAAAAGGAAGCCATAGAATTCATAAAGACATGTCCACCATGTCAAAAACATGCCAACTTTCACATCGCCCCACCAGAGGAACTCGTTAGCGTAACCTCACCTTGGCCATTCGCAAAGTGGGGACTCGACCTTCTCGGACCTTTCCCTCAGGGATCGGGACAAGTCAAATTCCTCATAGTAGGGGTAGACTATTTCATAAAGTGGATCGAGGCAAAACCCCTAGCTAACGCCACTGCTCAAAGAAGTCAAAAATTCCTATATAGAAACATTGTCACAAGGTTTGGGGTTCCATACTCCATCACTACGGACAATGGCACTCAATTTACAGATACAGGCTTCAGAAAATTGGTGGCCGACCTAAACATAAAACACCAATTTACATCCGTAGAACACCCCAGGCCAACAGACAAGCAGAAGCTGCTAACAAAGTCATATTGGCCGGGCTAAAATGGAGATTACAGGACGCAAAGAGAGCCTAGGCTGAAGAGCTCCCACAAATCCTATGGGCATACCGAACAACGCCACATTCCACCACAAAGGAATCACCCTTCCGATTAGCTTATGGAATGGAGGCAATGATCCCAGTAGAGATTGAAGAAAGGTCGCCCAGAGTGATCCACTATAATGAAGAAGCCAACTCCCAATTTCAAAGGGAAGAACTCGACCTACTTTCAGAAATCCAAGAAAGAGCTAGGATTAGGAAAGAGGCATTGAAACGTCGAATGGCTTCGAGATACAATCAAAAGGTAGTGCCGCGAAGTTTTGCCGAGAACGATCCCATCCTAATCCGAAATGATATCGGAACAACTCGACCTGGAAAAGGAAAGTTGGCAGCAAACTGGAAAGGACCCTACCGAGTCATAGAAGTACTTGAAAAGGGCTACTACAGACTGTCCGAACTCAAAGGGTGAGAACTTCCTAGGTCATGGCACGCCTGCAACCTAAGAAGGTACTATAGTTAGGGGTGATAAAGGATCTTAGGATAAGGCGTACTCTTGTTCCTAAAAAGGTTTTTTAATGAGGTGCCAAGCCAAGGCCTACAAATTGCCTAACTTAAAGGGATACAACTCCCACATATATATATATATATATCTGCATTTTCTTTTGAATAAAATTTGTTTAGATCTTCTACAAATTCTCAAGACGCATTAATCTGAAACGCTCATCGCCCGATTATAAAGCTACAGATCAGCAGAAAGTGAAAATTAAATTCACTACACAATCACGATAAAGACCAACGAAGGTGAAAATCAAATTCATCAAAAGGTCGACCGAACGGGGATTAAACACATTTTCTACAAAATCGGCAAAGATGAAAACAGAATAATGCAAGAAGTTATCGAAAGTGATCCATAGAAAGGACCTGACGAGGTCTTAAATAAATGGATTGCTAAAAAATAACTTAAAGACCGGCCGACGAAAAGAAGTCGGACCGGTCAAACACAATAAACAAAGTTATAAAAAGTAAATCTTTGGAAAGAGGTCTGGCCAACCCTATAAAAGAGGATTACTAAAAATAACTTAGAAGGGCCCGACATGATGAAGTCGGCCGAGAACATAAAGTTATGAAAGTAATCCCTGAAAGAGACCTGAACAAGGTCCAAGAAAGAGGATTACTAAAAATAACTTAGAAGGGCCCGACATGATGAAGTCAGCCCAGAACATAAAGTTATGAAAGTAATCCCTGAAAGAGACCTGAACAAGGTCCAAGAAAGAGGATTACTAAAAATAACTTAGAAGGGCCCGACATGATGAGTCGGCCCAGAACATAAAGTTATGAAAGTAATCCCAGAACATGACGAAGTCGGCCTCCCACAAGCAAGTTATAAAAAGTAATCCCTGAATGAGACCTGACAAAGGTCCAAAAAAGAGTTTTACTAGAAGTAACTTAGAAAAACTAACATGATGAAGTCGGCCTCCCAAAGACCTTAACGTTATAAAAACTAATTCCTAACAGAGACCTCACAAAGGTCTAAACAGAACGGATTACTAGAAATAAATTCAGGCCAAAGTGAAGAGGACGACATACAAGTTGGACCCAAACATACACAACCTCAAAGGAATCAAGCCACAAGTACGAAATACAAGGGCAATCCAAAGAGGTCGGACAATAAGGCTCCAACACTCCCAAAAAACCTGAAAAGGTATCAAGCAAATGCAGACAAACATGCCATAGAAAAGCACAAGATATAATAATAAACTCAAGAGGCTGCCAAAATCGGCCCCAAGAGCTCGAAAACTACTTTTGTTTTTAAAGCAAAGTTGCTAAACAAGCAACCAAGAAAGTAGCAAAAGTCAGAACCACCATTTACAAAATAGAAAGTTTAAAAGCCCACAAGTCGGGCTATCTACATAAACATCCACATAATCATTGAAGATCCGAAGGCTTCTCAGCAGCATCAACACGGGGTGAAGGAGGGCGAGTCTGAAGAGGCACTGCATCCACTGTCCCATCATCCCGGTTCAAGATTTGACAATCAGGTTCTGACTCGGGATGACCAACCACAGCTGAAGGAGCTAAAGAAGTCGGCACAACAGAGGTTTTGGCGGCAGGCACGGAAGGAGGTTCAACATCATCGTCATCAGAGTCGTCAGGAACAATCTTACCGTCTTTACAACGTTGTCCAGCCTAAAGAGAGTAAGGTCAAGCTCGAGTGCAAGAACCCGAACCTAATCCTTCAGGTTCTCATAAGCAGCATTTACGCTGCCTACAAGGTGACCCTGGAGCTCGGCATAATCAACTCAGAAAGCCTCTAAATCATCCCTGAGATGCATCATTTCCCTGTAAGTTGAGACATAGCTCTCCTTGTGCTTCAATGCCGTGTCTTCAGCCAACCTCACAGAAGCCGCCAAGGCAATAGAACTAGCCTTTTCGCCCTCCAACTCCTTCTCCAGCTTGGTCACTTTCACTTTGAGCTCCTCCTTCAAACCTTTCATCCGGTCGAACTCCAGCTTAGCCTCCTCCATAAAGGCTTTGGTAGCATGAAGGGGGGGATCTTGGACAGTTCGGTACAGGGCAGCCCCCATATGTGCCATCTTAATGCTACTCCAAGTTATGAAATCTAAATGACGAATAAGAGAAACATCATCCATAGAAAGGGCACCATAAGGACCAATTTGCTGGTCAACAAACCCAATAGCGTCAAAATCAGGCGCATCCAGATTGAAGGGTTCAACAGTCCGAGGTCTTTTGGAAGGACGAACGGCCGGAGGAGAAAAAACAGCAGCAACAGAAGACTGCGGAGGATCAACTAAACGGACCCGAGGAGTAGGGATCATCCTCCTCGGTCCAGGAGAGCTCGGTACAGATGGATTCAACGGAACTTGAGAAGACCCTTCCCCTACCACCCTGGCCGAGATGTTCTGAGCCGCAGTAGCCTTTCTCGCCTTCTTGAAGGCCTTCATCGAGTCGTTATTTTTGGCCATCTCTGAGAAATAAAAATCAACAGTTTACAATCCAGAAAAGAGGAAGAAAGCAAAGAAAAAATGAGAACAAAATATATTAAAGCAAATACCCAACGCAGTTCGGACAAAGGGGGTCCCCAAAGATTTTTTAGTATCAAGATAAGGAGGTTCCCCCCAAATATCCTCCAAAACATTTACAAAGGCTTGCTCAACTTCGTCGAGCATCTTCCACGTATATCGAAACACCACTACATTCTGTTGCCAACACAAGGGGAAGACATGCTCATCATTTGCTTCCAGAAAAAACGGCCGAGCTCCCTCAACTGCTCGGACCTTAAAAAAGTAATTCTTGAAGTCCCTAAAAGACTCGTCATACATGGCAAAAACCTTATGCCCTTGTGCAGATCTAAAAGAAACCCACGAGGCTTTCTTTTTTGAAGAAATCCCGAGCTTAGTTAAAATGAATAGATAAAGGAAAAGAATCTGAGAAGGAGTAACGTCCAACTCTTGGCAAAGAAGCTGAAAAATCTTGATAAAACCCCAGGATTTCGGATGGAGCTGGGATGGAGCTACATTACACGACCACAGTAAATCGGTCTCAAAAGAAGTGAAAGGAAAAGTGATGTTCAACTGGCTGAAAAAATAGTCATAAGCATAAAAGAAAGGGCGCTCCCCCCGGGTCAGAGCAGGAAAGCAAACCCTCTCCTCAGAATTAGGTGCTACCAATTCATAATTCCTTTCCTGATCTCTACTATTACAGAGGCAATGATGTTTCCTAAGCTCCACACAAAACTCAACATTCACCACAGAAACACACATTAACACAAGGGAGTCCAACCAATCGGACATCCCTTCAGGAACCTTAGAAGACGTCTCTACAATATTTTTTCAAGAAGACATGGCCAACTAGTCCTACAAACAAGAAAAGAAGATGGATTACTAAAAAACATCTCGGGCGAAATCAAAACAACATGGCCAACATGATTCAGAGCAGCACAAACAACAAAAGGAAACTCTAGGACCCACACTAAAGATCCAGGGACATCCTTTGGAGGCAGTCATGGAGCAAAGACTTAGGAAAACCTACAAGCCTACATCTCGATACGTCCTAACAGGAAGATAACCCTTTTTTTTACAAACTAAAGTGACACTCTGAGAAGAAAGCCACAAGCCACAAAATAAAGCCATCAAAATAACTACCTTCCAGACTCACAGTCTCAGTTCAAGTAACAAACGGAGCTACCAAAGAGCAAAATATATCATCAAAGACGCGACCTTTTTCAGATAAATAAAATTTTCCCCGAAACAAGCAACGACACGGAGAAAATCGAAACAAGCATCGTTATCTTCTACAAAGTTCATCAGCAAAAAGCGGCGAAAGTTATCAAAGGAGCAACCTTTTGAGAAAGCAAACAGGTTCATACAGTTCGTAAAAGAAGAAAGACCAGAAAGCAATAAACGGCACGAACCCCAGAATACAGAAGGACCATTTCAAAATCAAGATATACCCCCACAACAGTAATAAGCAGATGCATGACAAAAAGCTCAGAATTTCCAAAGTCAAGCCAGAAAAAGAATAACGCAAGCAACAAAGGAAGTAAAGAAGGAAGAACCAACCTAAGAAAGCTCTGAAGAAAGTTGAAAGCCAGAGCAAACAGGATCGGAATCACCTCTCGAGCAAAGAAACGTCGCAGGGAGAAAACGCAAAATGCAAAATTCAGGCGAAAACAAAAAGTGAGAAAGAAAAGGGAAGTTATGGTAAAGAAACAGAGAAGAAACCATTTTTCTGAGTGTAAAATTCAAAATAAAGAGGTTAGAGAAACGAGGCATTAAAAATCAATTAATGAGGGTATTAAACCCTCGCACATTCCCAAGACCAGAGCGCTAATACAAAGCGCGCGCTTTTAGAAGAAACGAAAGAAGGAACATTTCACATTCAAAAAAGAAAACTCTACAAAGAAGAAGTTGACAAATGCTCGAGTTCGGCTTCACCAGAAGGGTCGAAGTCCCAAAACTAAGACTCGACCTCCAAAAGAAAGACCGAGCTCGAGCAGAGGCACTGTTCATACCCTGGGTCGAGCTGTCTAACCCGGGATGATTAGCGACAAGACGACCGACTTCTTCAGGTCAGACTATTCGACCTCTTCCTAAAGAGCTCGGCCAAATTGCCAGGAAAGCCCAATAAAGGGCCTGAATAGAGGAACACGACCCAAAATCCAAAGGCAGCCCAAGCCTATAAAGATAAGGGCAATTCCCTTGAAGATAAGATGACCTCACTCAAAGATAAGATAAGATAAGATAACTAACTTATCTTATCTAAGAAGGTCACTCTACACCATTATAAATACACTGGAGCACCCAGGTATAACTCATACTCTGATTCTACTAAAAACCTGCTTAATACCCTTATTAACTTAAGTATCGGAGTCCCTTGCAGGTACCACCACCCTCCGGTGACTAAGGATCAGCAGCACTGTCAGCCCAACAAGTCGGACGCGGCAGCTCCGGCCACCCCCTACACGCTAGATACGTCATCTCTGACCAGCACAGAAGATATCGTCTAAGATCGACCTATAGTTTCAGGTAACCATCGGAACACCTACCAAGCTTTCAACCACAAAGTGCTAACCCAACTTGCAAGGGAATCCCCACAGGATCATGAAACACAACACAGATGTACAAAGGAACTCTTAGACATCTATGGCTTTTTCTTTAATTTTGCACTCTCTGCCTTTTTCCTCTCACTAGCTTTTTTTAACAAATCTCACTCTGTTTGCCTTTTACCATGAGACTCAAACAGACAAAACTAAAGAAAAGAATACAAAATAAAACCCATTGAAGGAGAAGAACTCTGTTAGCTTAGGGTAGCTATGAGAACTCTGTGCTTTCTCTCCTTGCCTCAACCCTTGGCCGTTCACCGTTATTATAGAAGGGGAAGCTTCCAAGGTTGAAACCGGTTCAACCAAGTCACCAAACAACTTCTCCATCACATACAATCGGTTTGGACAGAGAGAAGAGAGAGGGAAACCAAAAGCAAATCAACATGCATTTACCTCTCTCTCATCCCTTCTCATCAAGCTTCATCAATCTGAGCCTTCCATCTTGACTTTGTCCCAAAGAAAGAATTCTGACCCTTGATGAACTCTTGATCCTTGACAGCTCCATCTGTTCCATTTTTGCTTCTTCCTCCACGTAGCTCTAGTAGCTACCTTCTGTGATGGATGAACAAAAGTGGAAATGAGCTTCACCTCAGAGATCTTCTTCTTTAACCGAGGCCGATTGCTTCTACTTTTGGTGTGAAGAACTTGAAGCTTCTTCTTCACATCTTCCCTTTTGTGGCAAAAATCTCAGCCACAGCCATGCTTTAGATCTTCTTTTCTCGAGACTATCATCAACCTAGCCTCTTTCCTTCTACTAGCTTCACTGCTTTTCTGATTGCTTCTTCTTTCTTCCTACCTGCATGACATGACCTAAGAAGAGAGAGGAGAGAGAAGAGAGGAAAGGCTTTCAATGGAAATAATGAATGAAATTAAAATGAATTAATTTTCACTTCCATTTCCCTATGCATAGTAACGTGTGGAGCATTAAAATCAACCAAATCAATTTGAATTTTCTCTTTCCTATTACCAATGCATGCAATTAAACCAATTGAATTAACTTTGAATTCCATAACCCATAGAGAAAAGTAACCGTGGAAAGCATGCACCATTTCCTTTTTCTTTTCTTCAATTTCGGACCAACTAATTTGTTGGATCAAAAGGAAATAGTTTTGGGCTTCACATTAGTACTCTGGCCCAATAAGCATTTGCTTATGCATCAAAGATAATTCAGCCACTTTTCTTGGAATTTATTTTTGCTAAGGCTGAACCTTATTATCATATTGAGCTTAAATTTTCTTTTGGCCCAATAACAAAATCTGCACATTTTAACAAAATTGTTAAATAACCAATTGGTAATTAAGTTAATAATAACCAAAAATTAAGTTAACAATTTTGTAATTTATATTTTTAACAATGTTTGATCATCACAATAATTTGAAGTTTTCCAAACTCATCAAATTCACTTTAATTCTATTCGATGCCTTGATATGTTTGTTAAGTGATTTCAGGTTTAGAAGGCAAAGATTGGGTTGAAGAAATGAAGAAAAAGCATGCAAAAATGGAGAATTCATAAAGAAATGAGATTTTGGTAATCTGCCAGTGACGCGTGTACGTGACCCATGCGTGCGCATGGGAAGGAAATCTGCCCAGTGACTCGTGTACGTGGCCCACGCGTGCGCATGGGAAGGAAAGATACCAAGCAACGTGTACGCATGACCCATGCGTACGCGTGACAAGCAGCACGTGACCTCATTAAAGGCAACACGCTGGGTCGATTTCTGAGCTCAAAGAGGCCCAAATCCAACTCATTTCTGATGCTTTTGAACCCAAAAATTGTAGAGAGAGAAGCTCTCCCTTCTCTCTAGAATTTAAGGTAGTTTAGGTCAAATTCTCTTAGATCTATGGTTTAATTCTTGCTTTGATTTAGTTTTCCCTTTTAATTTCTTATTATTACATCTTTGCTCTTCTAGTTTTACTTGTCATTCCCTTTATTTTGTTGCTTTTATGTTCATGCACTCTTGTTGATTTCAATTTCCTTTTAATACAATTTTATGTTTTCATGTCTTTTTATATTTATCTTAGTTGCTATTGTTGATTTCTTGCTTATGTTAGTTATAGCTTTTATTAATTCTTGCATTTTGTGATGTTTATTTTTATTGCACTCTAGGTGTTTGATAAAATATTTTCACTAGTTATAGAGTAGTTTTCTTTACTCTTGGCCTAGGATAAGAAAATTGAGTGACCTTGAGTCATTGGGTCTAATTGGATTAGTGATTTGGGTCTTTTGTTGGTCAATTTGATACCCATTGACACTAGCTACTACTAAGTTAATTAGTAGCTAGGTTGGGACTTATGGGTTGATGTTGATCAAGCCTATTTGACATACTTCAAGAATAGAAGTAGACTTGATGGGTTTGGTCCCTCATAATTGTCAATATATGGTTTGTAGACATGGATGGTGATCTCAATTTTCATGCCTTAGCCAAAAGTTCTTTTCCTTTCCTTTGTTAGTTAATTGTTATTTACTTTCTTGTTATTTACTTTTCTTATCAATCACCAAATTCTGAGCATATAGAGTTGATCCATGAGATCACAGGGAAGAAGTTCACCATGAGGGGTGAAGATCTGAGCCCCTATGATCCTCCTCCTTAGAGGAGCTGAGCTAGTGATGGTAAAGAAGCGCTTGTTAGAAGGCAACCCAACAATAGTATCTTTTTGAATTTTTGTTCAGTTTACTTTTCTTTTTATCTATATTTATCTTCTAGTAATATTTCTATATTTTTTCTTTGTTTTATATGTCTTTTATTCATGTAGAGTGATTAGAACAGGAACAGATACAATAAAAAAGAATTTCAGACACCTTGGAAGTACATGATGCTAACTGGGTGGCGCCTAACTTGGATTTCTGAAGTTAGGCGCCAGAGAGGGCTTCGCATTCGGGGGATGTAGTGCCCAACTTCAAGTCCACCAAGTTAAGCACCAGCTCCTTGGATTTGTCTCGCACCAAATCATATTGATTCGGTCCCCCCCTGCTCAGATTACCTTACCCTTTTTTCTTATTCCCCCCACTCCCTTCCAAAACTATCCTCCCTTCCCCACATATACTAACGTCCCCCACACCCTCAAACCAGTTACACTTTAATGCTCTTGATATATATACCAGACACATACACCTGTATTTTGTTTTTTGAATTACATAATATTATATGAGTTCAAAATGATATTTAAGTTCAAAATTTCACTAGAGGCACTAGTCACATTCGAATTTGATGATATACACCCAAAAATTTGCCATATATACTCAAATATGAGTTTACTTGAAATACAGTACAAAGTTTATATGTATACAAAATGACTTCCAAACATGCAAACATGCACAAAAACAGATGAAAAATACGTTAAATCATTCACTAAAAGTACGTAAAACAGCGTAAATGACTTGAACAGTTTCACCAGAACAATAATATCAACTTTAAACCAAGAACATATATATGAATCTACTTAATAAAAGAGAAATACCACAATATAATGCTTCGTTTTCAAAATCAGAAAGAGAAATATGAAAACCTAGAAGATCAGTGAAACAGTACCTTGAATAACGTTTCTTTTTTCTTTTTGGTGTTTTTTGATGGAGATTTGGATGTTTGCTTGTTGATTTCGTCGACTGTTGGCGAGGAGTTTGAAAGTTTGTTCAGAGTTTTCGAATATGCCTTGAATCTCAACGGTTGCATTTTTTATTGAGGAAGAAGAAGAAGTCGTTCATAATGGTGAGTAGCGCGCCTTACAAAGGTTGAGTGACGCGCGTGTTTAACACACTTGAGTTGGGTGAGAGTAGTTTTTTTTGGGCTTGGCCCAACTTGTAGGACTTGTAAGGTAAAAAGACTTGTATGTGTAGCATGACTAAATTAATAATTTCCATTCACTCAAAAATAAAATAATTACCACTGTCATTTTTTAAGAGTTTAATTTTAGTATATATTTTATATTTTTGTCCAATTACATATATATTATTAAGTAAATATCCAATCTAATCTCTTTCCTTTTCTTGAAGGACATCGCAATCTTTGTTCCAAAAATAAGGACAAATCTGTCCTTGTCCCTCCCTTGCGTGAGACGTTGCAGTCTTTTGGTCATCTTCTCTGACCGAAACAAATAGAAGTGTCTTACGTCTCACTTAACATTGATGATGTAGACATTGAGTTGACGAAATATCCGTTAAGTTCTAACGTGGAGTCAGAGTAATAGTCAGAGTTCTCTTTATCCCACTTTTGACAACAAAAAGGGCACTATTTTAAACACCATTTTAATGTCATGCCTTTATTTTATAATTATGTGTATTCCAATCCAATTTTCATGTTTAACTACTTCAGATCAATAAATTTGGTCAATATTTTTAGTTTGAACATTTTATTAGATTTGTTTCTTTCTTATGTGAGGCCCAAGTCTAATTTTTTGGAAGTGTTTTCTTGCACCTTTTTGCCATTGATCTTATCAGAATTTTAGACAGATTGAAAAAGTGAGATTGTAGTCACAAAGTGAGAGAGAAGAGAGAAAATAGAATTTTTAGTTTTATGCAAAGCTTCAATCTTTGAATAGCAGTTTCATATTTGTTCATCGTTAGATCAGTCTGAAATTTGAATTGTAGGTTCGCCTCATCTTGTTCTTCACTTTAGATGATGGATAGTTTATTCGAGGTTTGTAGTTAGAAAAATCGACTTCGCACAGTAACTTTGATTTTAGATATTTTTATCTTCTTGCTTTTTATTTAGAAGCCTTGGTGCTTTGGTGTTTTGGTTAGTTGTATACACTATTTGTGCTTTGTTTGAGACTGTTACATACCCAAATAGAGCTAAGGATGTGGGAATAGATGGTTTTGATCCTAGGAAGGGGAAGATCCCCCCCACTGCCATTTTATTACAGTTGGAGAAAAGAGAGTGGAGGGTAAAAAGGAAAATGAGAATATCCTAATAACTAACATGCCAGTAGTGAAAAAGCACAAGAAGAAAGGTGTGATTCTAACTGAATCGGGAGTGGGCAAGAGAATATTAATGATGACAAAATTGAGGCTAGAGACAGTAGTTTTTGGAATAAGACTAAGGATAGAAATAGGAGAGAGGATGGCTCTCTGAATCCAAGCCTTATCATTTTTCCTTCTATTTTCTTGTATTTCTTTTTACTATTTCATATGTCTATAATATAGTATAGGAGGTAATCACTTTGAATCCCTCTGTATTTCTGTTTCTATGCTACCGAAAGACTGTGTGTGTGAGTCAATTTTGCAGATACTAGTGTTACAACTGGTATCAAAGTACTATTCTTGAGAAATTCTGTGTATGTTAACCACACGAGCTGCTACTATAGAGGCAAGGGTGGAGCGGATGGAGAGGCAAATGGAAAAGTTTTGCACTGAGCACACACGAATCATGGAGAGGATTTTGAAGCAATTGGAAGAGATGAATTAAAGAGTAAGGGGGAATGCGAGGGTGGAAAGCGATCGGGGAGAACGCGACGCAGTGGAGTCTGATGGAGAAAGAGAAGGCGATAATCCCCTGGCCTCACCACAGGTGGAGGTGACTCGAAGAGTATAATTACCGACCTTTGAGCGGGATGATGTGTGTGGGTGATTGGTGAAGATCGAGCGTTAACCGTATAACATAGATCGTACAGGGGGAGAAGCTCGATTACATAACTCTGGTGTTTCAGGGAGAGGCTATGACATGGTTGGAGTGGTGGGAAGAGCAGACACTGTTCTTTTTGTGGAGGAGATTCAAAATAGATTTGCTGAAGCGGTTTCAACCACGGACCGCAACAAATCCGATGAGTTCTTTGTTGGAGGTAAGGCAGACTGATACGGTGGTTAAGTACCAAAAGGAGTTTGAATTGGCAGCGAGAATGTAGGGGAGTTTAGGACGCAAAACTCTTATGTGTATTTTCTTGCATGGGTTGAAGAAGGGGGTGCGAGCAGAGATGTCCATTTCGAATTTTGAGAGCCTCCAAGAGTTGATGGATCGAACGGTGGCGTTGGAAATCAGAAACAATGCTTAGCATGAGACGGGGCTGATGCTAGGAGGAAGACAGGCTAAAGTGTTGCATTAGGGAGTTGGATTTAGAGCGGGTCAGAGCTCAACATGGAACCGAACTGGCCCAATAGCAGCTTCAGCAAATGTGGCCCGAACTGAAGGGGGTTGAAGCAACTATGGGGTTAGAACTTCTACTGGCCCAAATTCAAACCTCAGGAAAATAATAGGGGTTGCAGCAAGCAATAATGCATCTAATGGGCCTAGAACACAAGGGGTAAGGAGATTGACCCAAGAACAATGGACAGAGAGGTAAACAAAGGGCCTATGTTTCAAGTGTGGTGAGAGGTGGGGGCAAAATCGTGTGTGCCAGATAAAAAATTTTCATATTCTTTTGTTGGACCAGGATGAAGAGGAACCCCAAATAGAAGAGGAATTGGGTTTGGGAGAAAAAGAAGTTGGTGTAGAGCCCTTAGAACTTCAACTATCTTCTTACACATTTTGGGGATTCACTACCCACAAAACCTTCAAGGTAGATGGACCAAATGGTAGTTGTGTTGATAGATCCAGGAGCATCAACAAATTTTATTGCCACCAAAGTTGTTGACAGATTAGGACTTCTAGTGCAAGAGCTTCGTAAGTTTAAAGTAGAAGTGGGGAATGGAGCTTTTGAACACGAAATTCAAGGAGTGATTGGCGTGAAGTTGGAGATAAAAGGGGTTACAATTAAACAATCATATTTATTATGGAAATAGGTAGCACTGAGGTGGTACTCGAAGGAGGATAGGTTGCTAGTCTTGGGAGATTTTGGGGTGATTACAATGAGATGGTCCTTTGTTGGGTAGAAGGAGGAAGAGAACTGCAGATCAGGGGCAACCCTTCTCTGTCCCACAGTAGCAAGCATCTAGGAAAGCAACGTTACAAGCTTTATAGTGTGAGGAAGATGGATTCTTAGTCACCCATGTAATGTCGCAAGACCGAGCAGCCATAAAAGAGGAATTAAGCCTAGAGCTTCAGTGCCTCTTGCAGCAATTTAAAGACTTATTCTAGGTACCAGAGGGCCTTTCTCCACAACAGGAGCAGGACCATGCCATTATTCTTAATGAAGGAGCTGAAATTTCTTGTCAAACCCTATAGGTATCCCCACTATCAAAAGACTATAATAGAAAAAAAATAAGGGGTGATACGGTCCAGTACTAGTCCTTTCTCAAATTTGGGGATTTTGGTCAAAAAGAAGGATGGGGGTGGTACTTTTGTGTTGACTATAGAGCTCTAAACAAGATTACCGCCGCAGATAAATTTTTCATCCCAATGATAGATGAATTCCTGGATGAGTTGGGTAGAGCCACAGTATTTTCCAAGCTAGATTTGAAATCGGGATATCATAAAAAAGGGTGGATGAAGAAGATGTCTATAAGATAGCGTTTATAACTCATGAGGGACATTATGAGTTTCTTGTAATGCCATTTGGTTTAACCAATGCCCCTTTTACTTTTCAAGCCCTTATGAATCAGGTATTCCAACCATACCTGGGAAAATTTATACTAGTATTTTTTAATGATATATTTCTTGTGAGATTTGTTATTATTTATTTATGTCGAGTTGTTCTTGATTTTTTAATTCTTCTTTCATAAAGGTTGCTATATTTTTTTTATCTACACCCTTCTCCAATTAAAAAATGCTCTTATTAGTACCTATAT
>NC_029794.2:15111419-15133139 GCF_000816755.2 Arachis ipaensis | reverse complement strand
GTAAGATAAGAATAAAAAAATAGGGATAAAATGATAATTTTAATTAATAAAGGGTAGAATGGTCATTAGAAAAAAGAATATGGTTAAATTAGTAGCTCGAGAGATGTAAGGAGTAAAATAGTCATTTGGCTAAAAGATAAGAGTAAAACCCTAACCTGACCCTTAATCATTTCACAAACTTCCATTCCGTCCCTCATCGATTGGAAAATGACATTGTAATCCCTCACAATTAATTCTGTCAGACATTCTGTCTCTCTGTTAATATCTCTGTCCAAAACTAACGGATCTTGTCTACGTGTACTGTTAACTCAACACGTATCAAGTAACTATTTAAAGGGACAAATCGTCTCCTGGTGAGTTAGCAGAATACCGTTGTTTTGCACATCTCAAAATGCTTTACTTCTTCTTCTTACCTTCTTCTTCTTTCTTTTGTTGTTCATCCCCTACAATCACACCTCCTCACTCCACCCTAACTGCCACTACCTCTACTTCCTCACCTCTATCATCATCTAATGTTTGTCATTGCACCTCACTCTCACCTTTAATGTCACCGCGAACTTATCCCCTCCCCCTCTATCATCTACATCATCTTCTTTCACCACACCTTTCTCACTCCACTTTCATCATGTCTAACTCTGTCTTCACCCCTCATTCTCATTCACAATATCACCAATTTTCAACTCTAACAACAACAAAATTATTAGCTGTAACATCAATTTTTTCTTTTAAATAAACTAAAACATAGATCCAAAATTAATGAATTTTGAAAAATTATCATAAACAAGAGGGATGAATAGGAGAGATAGAAAAAGAGAGAGGAGGAAGCAAAAGCTAAGTGGGGTGAGATATGAATTTAATGGTTAGATTATATTGTTGTAAGAATGAGTGAGACCATGAAAATAGGGGCAAAGGTGAGGAATAGAGACAGAGGTGAGCATGATGAAGGTGGGGTAAGTGGTGCCAGTAAAGTGAGGCAGGTGTTGTTCAAGAAAGATGAGAAAATGATGGAGTGGCGTATTAGAGGTAGCAATAAAGTGCAGTGGAAGAGAAGAAGAAGAAGAAGACTGTTTAACAACAACGTTCTGCTAACTCATTAGGGGGCAATTTGTCCTTTTAAATGGTTGCTTGACACGTATTCAGTTAATGGTACACGTAAGCAAGATACGTTATTAGCTCTAGACGGAGACACTAACAGAGGGGTAGAATGTTTAATAGAGTTAATCGTGAGGGGCTGCAATATCATTTTTCAATTGATGAGGAGCAGAATGGGAGTTTGTGAAATGATTAGGGGCCGGGTTAGGATTTTACTCAAAAGATAAAGTTAAGATAAGTGAATATAAAAACATAAGGGTAAAATAGTTATTTAGGTAAAGATTAATGGTAAACTAGTAACTTGGGAGATATAAGGGATAAGATGGTCATTTGCTAAAAATATAAGGTTAAAATGATTAATTATGTAACACGAGAGCAAAATGGTCATTATGATAAAATGTAAGATAAAGATAGTAAAAATAAAAATACTAAGAATTGAAAGACGGTTATTTAGAAAAAACATAAGGCTAAAATAGTAAAAGCGAAGTTTTAAGGACAAAAGATCATTTTAGAGAAAGTATAAGGTTAAGATAGTAAAAGTTGAATAGTAAGGATAAGATAGTCATAATCTAAATACAATAACTGCAAAATTATGAAGAGAAAAAGGACATAAAAGACTTTTAAAAAAAAGATTAAATGACATAACAATAATTTATTAAGAGAATAAGGATACAACTGTAATTTTAAGAAAGATTTAGAATGATAATATGTCATAAGAGAGCAAAACTAGAATTTAATGAAAGATTGAGGAAAAAAGGGTCGCCATTAAGAATCAAACAATGAATTAAAAGTTTAACATTAGAAAAAAGGGGTTAGAGACTTTAAGATCTCAGAGTGTAAGCCTTTTCAGAGCGTATGCATAGCAAGGGTAGCGATTGTGTCTCTCTTGCCCATTGTTTGGTTGAGATTGATGGTAGGGATACCCATCAAAGTGCACACTGTTTCTCCAACAGTTAGCATACTATAGCGTCAAGCTCGACGATTGTTGGTTGTCAGAATGTACGTGGCTTTGTCTATTAGACACGTATGCAAAACATACATAGTTAGAAAAACCATATTCGGGCATAGTCCCGGATAACGTTGGGTTGTGGTAGTCAATCAACGTGTGAGCTCATGGCCTATTCAGGACAGACATGCATCATATTAGTTGTCACATTTTTTTTGTGTTTGTGCTCTATGCATCTTTGTGATTGTGTTCTATGTTTGTTCTCTATTTTCTGTACTCTGTGTACATTTTCCCCTTGTTCTCTATTTTTTCTATGTCCTGTATGAATATATGTTTGTTCCCTATTACTACTATTGGTTACTAGGATAGATTAAGATAAAGTTAACGAGAAATTGAAACTATGATAAATGAGCGAAGTCTAAAACTTAAACCTGGGATTAACACGACAAAACGCGTGATGATTAAAATGCTAGAGTTGTGTCCTAGGACCGATATACAATTTGTCCCCTTCGTTAGTATCCTGTTGAAAACTGTAGGTTCTTAGTCCTTTTCCTTCATTGTTCTTACAGATAGAGCCGGTGGTGATGTTTTCTGAACACTGAAGCTACTTTTTGCTATCACCCAGACTACGAGATACATGAAGCATTTTAGAAGACACTCGTTACTTTGTGTAGTTATGGAGGTTAGAGTATTTTCTCTCTATTTATTAGTATTTTTGAGGGATAAGATTTTACTATTTTCTGTTAGCACCAGGTTCCAAATTACTAACTCAGTTTATAAATACAGTGCACTGAGTGTAATTCATTCACTCAATCAATAATACACTATTTAGTTTTCTTCACAGTCCTTTCTCTTTTTCTCTTTCTATCTTCTCTCTATTCTTTTCTTTCATTACTTGGACAGCAATATTTTTTTCTTTCTTTTTTGAAACATGCATATGAACATTGGTTGAATGAGTTAGGTACTTATTGTCACAATTTAGATTGACAAAATTCTTTTGGGATGAAATTTTGAGTAATGTTGTTCATGTCTTAAACCAGATGTCATGTGTTCCCTTACAATTTGAAGCACCAGAGAATATATGATCATATAAAGATGTTTCTTATAATCGCTTAAGAGTCTTTGAATGCAAAGTCTTTGTTCATATTCCCAAAGATGAAAGATTCAAGCTTGGTATTTTTATTGGCTGTGACATTATTGAGTTTGGTTATAGATTTTATGGTCCTATTAACAAGGTGATTCAAAGTAGAAATATTATTTTTATTGAAGACCAAAGATTGAAGAATATTCATAATGCAGAGAAACCTATAGTTCAGCCTAGTGAACATTTTTTTGACTTGGAAATTACTCCCTATATTACAGGTATAGGTGAAGATGAAACAGTTAATTCGATGCATGATGAAATTGGTGATGATGATTATGATGAACAACTAGCTTTAAAAATTCCTACAAATGTACTTAAAAGGTCTACAAGAGAAAGGAAGTCTTCGTCAAGATATTCTCTATTTGAATTTGTCTTATTGACTGATAGGAGAGAATCTGAATGCTATAGAGACGCTGTTGAAGATAAAAGAAAAGCTCAATGGCATAAAGCTATGCAAGAAGAAATGAAGTCCTTGTTTGAGAATGATATATATGAGTTAGTGAAGCTACCTAAAGGTATGAGAATTTTGAAGAACAAATAAGTATTTAGAATCAAGAATGAAGAACACAATTCTAAACCTCAGTATAAAGATAGATTGATTGTTAGAGGTTTTAACTAAAGAAAAGGTGTTGATTTTAAAGAGATTTTTTTCTCCTGTTATGAGGATTTCATCTATTTGTGTTTTGTGCTTGGATTAGCAGATTCTCTTGATCTGGATATTGAGAAAATGGAAGTGAAGACAACTTTTCTTCATAGTGATTTGGACAACGAAATCTATATAGAGTAACTGGAGGGCTTTATTGTTAAAGGAAAGGAAGACTTCGTATGCAAACTTAAGAAGTATCTTTATGGGTTAAATCAAACTCCAAGACAATGGTACAATAAGTTTGAATCTATTATGGGGGAGCATAGTTACCTTAAGACAACTTTAAATTATTGTGTATTTGTGTAAAAACTTTCTGATAGTTTATTTTATCATTCTTTTACTTTATGTGGTTGATATTTTGATTGTGGACAAGAATGCTTTGATGATTATTGAGTTGAAGAAATAATTGAGCAAGTTCTTTGCTACAAAGAACTTGGGTATTGCCAAAGAGATTTTGGGCAGACAATTACTCGTTATAGAGATTCTAAAAAGATTTATTTGTCATAAGAGAAGTACATAAGGACTTCAAAAGATTTTACATGAATGATGTCAAATGTGTTGCTAATTTTTTTGCTCCTCATTTTAAGTTGAGTATTAAGTAATGTCCAACCACTTACAAAGAGAAACAAGCAATCAATGAAATTTCTCATGCCTCAGCTGTTGAAAATTTGATGTATGCTATAATGTGCAATAAATCAGACATTACTCATGCAGTTGGTACTGTGAGTTGTTTCCTCTCTATTCCAAGAAAGAATATTAGAATGTTATTACATGTATTATAAGATATCTCAAAGGTACAACTAACTTGAGTTTGGATTTTGGTGGTGAAAAAGTTTTGCTAATTGTAGGGATGGCAACACTACTCAAATCTGCAGGTACCTACTCCGCTGCTACCCGCTTGGGGTGGGTTTTTAGCGGGGAGGGATGGGGTCAGGTTTAGGTAATACCTGCCACCCCTGGTATATATAAATATATATAATTTTAGTATATAATATATTTAACATATGTAAAATAATTAGTAAAATTATTAATAATATTGTATCATATTTAAATTTTTATTTTAATTTATGTTATATATATGATGGTAGTTATATAAATTTTGAAATTTAATTTTATTTATTGAATTTTGATAATTATAGGGGTGGGTAGAGGCGGGACGGATACCCGTTTAGGACAGGTTAGAGTCCAACCTTTTACTACCCGCGAGTAAGAGCGGGGTAGATTCTATGCAGTTATTTTAGGGCGAGACGAGGTCGGGTAGGGCAAAAACCTACCCCTACCCACCCCATTGCCACCCCTAACTAGCTGGCTTTACTAATATAGATATGGTAGAAGATGTTGATTTTTGAAAGTTTACTTCAAGTTATTTGGTCAAGTTTGCAGGAGGAATTATTTCAATTAAGGCTAAAAAATATGTTGCACTTTTTACCATAGAGGTCAAGTTTATTACAGCAACTGAAACATATAAAGAGTTATTGTAGATGAAGAAGTTTTTTGGAGAGTTTGGTTTCAAGAAATACCATTATGTGCTGTTTTATGACAGTTAAAGTGTTATTCATCTTGTTAAAAATTTTATCTTTCATGCAAGATATAGATATATTGATGTTAGGTATCACTGGATACTGAATGTGTTGAATTCTAAGTTGTTAGAATTTGAAAAAATTCACACCGATGATAATGTATATGATGACAAACACATTGTCAAGAGATAAACTTGAAATATGTTGTTTGATCATTGGGATGGCGAGGGCCTCTACTTAGGCGAAAAAGAAGAAATTTGTTGGGCTTATTTCTCTTCTATGTGAGGTCCAAGCCTAAGTTCGTGGGGGTGTCTTCTTGCACCTTTTTGCCACTAACCTAATCAAAATTTTGGAGAGATTGAGAGAGTAAAAATGCAGCCACAAAGTAATCAAGAAGAGGCAAAACAAAATTTTTGATTTTATACAAAGCAACAATCTTTGAATATTAATTTTTCATTTGTTCATCGTTGGATTGGTCTAAAATTTGGATTGTAGGTATGTCTCATCTTGTTCTTCTTTTAGATAGTAGAGATATTGATTCGAGGTCTATAGTAGAAGAAATTGACTTCGTACAGCAGTTCTAATTTTAGGTATTTTTTTTAATCTTTTTGCTTCTCATTTGTAAATTTTAGTATTTTAGTGTTTTGGCTAGTTGTATATACGACTGGTACTTTGTATCTCATATTTAATTATAGTGGAGCTAGTTATTTTATTGGTTTAGACAACTCGTAAATTTTATCTCTTACATTAAGAAAATTTTTTATGTTAATTTTATATTAGTTAGATATTTATGTTGTTTCTACTTCAGGGCTCTATCACATTTTCTTTTTTAATTTAGTATCTATTCAACTAGAACGATTTACAAGTTATATATTATTTCTGAATTCAAAACACATCAAATGCGTTCATTATTTAAGAATAATGTGTACCATCCAAAAATAATCAAATTAAACATAAACAATATAGGCATTATCACAGCATTTTTTATAAGGTATTTAAGTATTAACCAATGGATGTCATCACACATTACATTAAGTAACCAGATAAGCATCATGAAATTAAAGTAACAGCTAGAAAAAGCTGCTCAACAATGATTTTGAGCATGAGGCACTGTTGACTTTTTTTCTTTTTATTTTTCTATCTGTTTCTTTTGTACTTCAACTTCCATAGCCTCACAAATAAAGAGATGATGCCCAGAATCATATGAAGTTAATAAGGTGCTAGCATGCATAGCATCATAAACCATATCCCTATATATAGATACAATAACCTTCAAAGGTTGTCTTAAGGTCCAAAGCAGAACCACTTTTTCTGCACCAAAAACCAACACGGACTTCAGTTTCATAATAGAGAAAATAAAAAGTACAGAAAATCAATTTTTAATTAGTCACTATTAATCATTTTTAAGATTTAAATTTATAATTTAATATTTAGAATTAAGAATTTATGATTTAGGCTATAAAATTTAAGATAAGTAAAATAATTTTAAAAATAGTTAGCTGAAAAAAATTAATTACTTAGACATTAGTTATAGAAAAAATCATTGTCAAGAGTAATAACAACAATATTGATAAATTGCAGCATTAATGATTTATCTTTTTAATCAATTATATGAATATTCTCCTAATTATTATTAAATAAGAGAAAATTGATGTANATTATTGTGTTGTTCCTTAAAGTTAAAAATTTGTAATTGAATTTTAATATTAAATAAAAATATTCAATTGTTATTTTTAGCTATATTTTGTTAAAAATTACACTTTTTTAAATGTTTCTTTTTATGTTTGATGTAGGAATAACTATAAAATATTCTAGAATTATTACTTAGTATAGAACTCAATCATAACTTTTTAAATAGGAAGAATCTAATTAAAAAGTTAATAAAATTATAAGAACCGACATATTAATTAAATCTTAAAGCATTATTAAGCTGAGAAATGTTATCATTAAATAAGTTAAGTTATTCAACTTGTATTTTACTCTATCTTAGCAACGATTTACAATAATTGAGAATATACACAAATAATTAAGATACGTAGAAATTATGAAGAGTTTGTTTGGTTTAAGAAAACGTTTTTCAATTTTCAAAATTTGACGCAGAAGAAAATAAAAATAATAAAATTTTGTCTTAATAAATAGAAAATATTAGGAGAATAAAAATAGAAAATAAAAAGAGGGAGAGCAAATTAAAGAAGCCCAATGCATTATTTGGATATAAAATGGAAAACGAGAGAAAAGAAAATAAAAAGAAAGAAAATGAGAAAATGAGTATGGAGAGACCATGTCATTTGAGCTATAACTCATCGACTATAAATTATAATTGATTAACATAATTGTAAAGAATAAATTTATAATTTTATCTTTATTTACACATTTTCCATTAATTTTCTTCTCGTCTTTAAAGAGAAAAGTTTTACGTGGATCCCCGGCATATTTTTCTCTTTCACTCAATTTTTTTCCTCATTCAATCAAAAGAAATTATTTTTTCATCTATTTTATTTTCCAACATTTTCTTTTCCTTCAAACTTTTTTGATCTAAACAATGTGTAAAGAAATGAAAACTTACCAGGCCACTCTTTTGTTGATCCTGTTTGCGCTTTGATTTGGAATCGAATCTTCTGGAATTGTGTCTTCCAGAAGCTCCACCAGTTTTTTTCTCATCTCTGGCCTTATTGAATATAACAGTGAATCCTTCTGCAGAAGCTGGATCATTCACATCCCATTCACCAAACTTTGGAAGAGGCTTTCCTTCTTGCTCATCATAATGCTGATGATTATTATTACCATTCTTCTTTCATTTCAAAACATACATACATGTCATTATGTGTATTTCAAAAAATCCCATATTTTTGCATCTCTATCCCATTTATATTATTGTTTTGTTGTAAGTAATAAACAAATATATATTCAAATATAATTATACTACATATCTACAAAAATCAGCTATCAATCAACAATTATATATAAATTCGTATTTGGCATCTTATAAAATTTTTTTATTATAAACAAATTTGATAATTAATCTATTGCAGATTTGATTGTTCTATTATATTAAATTTAATTATTCTGATATGTGAATTAATATGATAAATATACAGAAATATACATAATAATTGATTTTGTGTGCTCGTAGCATTCTTTATTCACATATTATGAAAGTGATGTGAAAACAAAAATATAAGATGCAGGACGAGATTGATTTCTTGCTAAGCCAGATTTCAAAGGGGAGGTTAGAGAAACAAATAAAGAAATTGATGGCATACATTTTATGAAAACAAAAAAGAAAAAAATATATATAAAAGAAAACCTAATACGTTCATTGTATTGTTATGACAAAATCTTACCGTAGCCATAGGAATGATTATTGAAGCTTGGTGATATGTGATGGCACTAGAGAATTCTGGGGAGAAAAATATAAATATATTAGGCAAAAAGAATGAAAATGGTGAATTGATAATGCAGCATTTTATAAAATGGTTTTCTTGAAGAAGAAACAAAAAGTACAACCCAACCTAGCTGTTATAAATGCCAGGCTAATTGTCTAGAATCTTGTTTCCATGCTTATAGGGTAATGTCCTTTTGCATTCTAATAACAAACTTCCATTGCAAAAGATTCAATATGGTAATGCTATTTATGGTAAATAAGATGAAATAGTTATTTGTAAAATTAGGGTAACAAACATTGCTTTTTAATGGCAATGCCAAAAGAGACTTTGGTGGGTTTTTATTTTATTTTATTTTATTTTTTATTTCTCATGGCATTGTTTATCATTTTTCTTTTTCTTTGATTGTCATTATGTAACTGAACTTTTACCCCATCTTCTCACTATTAGAAAACTAGTTATTACAGACGAATATTTTCGACAAATTTTATCCTACGAAAATACAGACAGAATTTCAGAGGAATTTTTTTGTCAAAAAAAAAAAGAATTAACATAAATTACAGACGAAAAACAGAATCCGTCGATAATTCTGTCGGTAAAATTAATTTTTTTTGTGAAAAATAGTTATAGACATAATGCTACATTTTATTAAATTATTACAGACGAAAAATCCGTCTGTAATTTAAATTTTTCGTCGAAAATATTAAGGTAACCCTAATTTTATCACCACCCAATCGAGCTCCTTCTACACACACAAAATATCAGAGATCAGAGTTGTTCCTCTCTCCCTCAAGGAACTTCTCCGTCGCACGCATGAGCTTCTTCTTCTCCTTTCCTCACTCACAGCGCCACCGCCGCCACCCTAACCACCGCATCTACCTTCTCCTTCTTCTCCTCTCTTTTAAACACTGAACCAGTAGAACACAGCCCCTGTCTCTCTCGTTCTTTCTCGTTCGCAGAACAAATCAAGCTCAAGCTCCTATTCTCTTCATCTCAGGTGAGCTCCAGCACGCCGGCGCCACCTGCAGCAGCGTCTATCCCCACCACCGCCGCGCCTCTCTCTCTCCTTCTATCCCCATTCAGTTCTGGCTCGCATATCTTCTCAGCGCCGCAACCATCATCTCCTCCAGTCAATGCTTCCAGGTTTTGGTTTCAAAATTCTTTTAATTTCTGTTAAGTTCAATTAATTTTGTTTAATTAGTTTGATTTTAGTAATTAGTTTAGTTAGATTTGTTTTCTGATTAGTGGATTTTTAGGTTTTGATTAGATTAAGTTTAGTTAGATTTGTTTTTTCTGATTTTAGTAATTAGTTTGATTTAAAATTTGTTGTTGAAACTTTTTTCCTCATGATTTTTCAATTTTTGGTGTTTCCTTTCACTGCACTATCTTTTTTCTTTTGCTGCTGCTTCTTGCTGCAGTGTGATAGTGATCCTTCTAAGAGGTTCATCGTGTTTTCCAGATGAGATTCTTGAGCGTGTTATTGGGATGCTAAAATCAAGAAAGGACAGAAGCTCTGTGTCACTGGTTTGCAAGGAGTGGTACAACGCTGAGAGATGGTCAAGGAGGAACGTGTTCATAGGTAACTGCTACTCTGTGTTTCCTGAGATCTTAACCCGAAGGTTCCCAAACATAAGAAGTGTTACACTGAAAGGGAAGCCACGTTTCTCTGATTTCAACTTGGTTCCTGCAAATTGGGGTGCTTATATTCACTTTTAGCTTGTGGTGTTTGCTGAAAAGTACCCTTTTCTTGAAGAGCTTAGGCTTAAGAGGATGACTGTTACTGATGAGAGTTTGAAGTTCTTGGTGCGCTCTTTTCCAAACTCCAAAGCTATTTCCCTTCAAAATTGTGATGGTTTCAGCACTGATGGTTTGGCTGCAATTGCTGCTGATTGCAAGTAAGAACCTAGTACATAAACTTACTTTGCTTTCTTCTTTTCAGTTTTTGTTTTTTTAGGCTTTTTAATTTCTTGAATTTTCATTTCTAATGTATAAAGTTTAATTTTGCTCAGAGGTAAAAAGATTATTGATCTTCTTAGTATGTTCCCTGCTGATTGAGTTTTCTTCATGTTCTTCTTTGCATGAATTTCAGTTTTTAATAATCCGGTGATGTTTGCTATTTTGATGTGAAATCCTTTGCCCTTTTTCTGCTCTGGATGATGTAATCAGGTTAATTGATGTATTTAAGAACCATCAAAATTCCATGTTACAGAGGAGAATAATCTGAATGAGATATGTTTCAAGCATTAGGCAATAAATTAAGTACAAACTCATGACAAATTGCAAGTTTACATTTAGAGAAACTTTTAGGAAAATGGAACTTATAATAAAAATATTGAATGTAAGCAAGTTCAATTGGAATAATTTTTAAAACTTGGCACTTGTTAGTTCAATGTGAGTAGGATGCAGCAGAGAGCTTCAAAATTCAATATTATTATTATTATATGCTAAGCTAGCTTGCTGTGAGGTTTTTTCCAATTTTCATACAGTATGGATAACATTGTAGTAAAGAGTACTACTACTTTAGGTTATATATATATAATAATGCTTTTTCTGTCATTGAAACATGAAATAATAGCAGCAGGAGATAACAATTACAATGATCCATACTTTTGTTTGAATTTTGAAGAAATTTGATGGTGCATGCAGTAGCTGGGATTGATAAACCCTAGGATTGTGATTTAATTGGAGGTAAGTTTTTTCTTTTTCAAGCTCTTAATGATTTACAATCATAGTTATTATTTGTTTATTTATTTATTGTTTGATTATTTCTGGATTTTTTTTTTTAGAATTTTAAGATTTATTAATTAATTCTTTTACTTCTTGTTCATTGTGGGTATGGGTGCAGTGGAGACGAGATGTTGCTTTCGCGGGCTATGAGGTCGCAATACAAATGGATATTTCTGCTGAAAAGATGATATTTGGTGTGGCTGGGATTGATCCTGAAAGAAGAGCAGAGCTAATCAAGGTTGGATGAATCTTTTTTATGTCACTTAAGCCTAACCTAACACTTTCACATGCTCTTAATTTATGTCTGAACATGCTTTTCATGAATATTTTTGTTGATGGTAGATGAGTTTATTGATAATAAGGTACTTGTGTCTTTAACATACAGAATGAGTTATTTTCCTATGAAGACTTTGAAAATATAGATCAATTTGATGCATTGAGTTAAGATTTTTTATGTCCACCTTGGTGTTAAGGACATTTTCTTTTCTAGCATGCTAGTTATAAACTTATAATTAATAATAAATAAAATATTCCTTGAATGCTTTTCTGTTTTAAATAGCTTTTTTTCTTGCAGATACGAGTTTTTAATCAAGACTTAGGTGATCATCTACTCTTTGAGATATGAGTATATGACATTACCCTTTTCCATTTCTTGATTTGTATCAATGCGCAGAGAGCACTGATATTTTGGACACTGACCTGTTGCTTCTTTGCTCTTAGGTACTTGGTGTAGAGAGAACAGCATCACAACAGGAAATAAAGAAGGCTTATTACAAGTTAGCATTGAGGCTGCATCCTGACAAGAACCCTGGTGATGAGGTATTTATCTAATGTTTTCTGTTTTACAGTAAGCAGGGTGGAGCCACGTTGATATCCAAAGATTCCATTGTACTCTTTAATATTCTGAAAATTTTTGAAATATCCATGAAAATTTAGTATCTTCTCAGCAAAATACTATTGAAGCTCTTTGAACACTCTATTTAACAATAGCATCAAACAGGTTTTTGTCTAATTAGGCCTCTGACCATCTATTAAATTTGATGTTTATGGTTCAATTAATCATTTACAGGAGGCTAAAGCAAACTTTCAGCAACTGCAAAATGTTATCTCGATTCTTGGGGATGAAGAAAAGCGAGTCATTTATGATCAGATTGGTTGTGTTGATGATGCTGTGAGTGTTCTTGGTTTCTCGTATCTGTAGATGCATTTACAACATTGAAGCCACAAGATAACATATCTGTAATTTGCATTTTTCTAGATTCATTCAAATTAAACTTTTATGGTCTGTCAACTGTTGGTGGAGGAATCTGCTCTTGTTATGATGATTTTATGTACAGTAGAATGCAATATAAGCATTTCAGCATTTTTTTTTCCGTGTCATGTACATCAACATTATTCATTTATATTTGTTTCTGAAAATCAGGACCTTGCCGGGGATGTTGTCCAGAATCTTCACAACTACTTTAGAACAATGTACAAGAAGGTTGTTTGCGTTGATCCTGATTTTGTTCTGATTTCTTGTCGCACGGTTCTTATTTGCATTTACAAGGTTTTATGATACTTGCTAACAGGTCACTGAAGCTGATATTGAGGAGTTTGAAGCAAACTATAGGGGATCTGACTGAGAGAAAATGATTTGATTGATTTGTACAAGAAGTGTAGAAGTGTTTGTTTGGATTGGCCAGTCTGTGGACCCAAAAGAAAAACAAAATGCTTTTGAAATTGGCCAGGTAAACATGCTCAACAGATTCGAGCATTTATTTCTCATATTGTCCTTTACTTGATTTCTTCTGGAAAATTTTCTCAGAGCTATATAGATAAGGCTGTGTCACTGGAGGGACTATCTCCTCGGGTACCGCTATATAAAGTAACAGAAGGGAATGAACCATGCTTTTTCACAACATACTTTCCATGGGACCATGCTAAAGCTTCGGTATGTGCTACAACATAACAGAATTTCAATTTTTTATTTGTCTTATTTTCTTAGAAATGACTTTGTTCTGGCAATTATTATCATTTGCAGTTGTTGATTACAGTTTTCTGCATGTAAAAGTTACTATTATATTTATTATAGTGCTACATAATGCTATCAATACATATACTTAGCCGAAGTATATCAGATATATGTGTGATTTCTGAAATTGATTAGGTAATCCATGTGCATGTCCATGTTTCAAAATGAGCCACCTTATGGATTATTTCCTGATGCAATGCAGGTTCAGGGGAACTCTTTCCAGAAAAAGGTGACATTATTCTTCGGGATTCACCATGCTGTAGAGGTATAGACCTGAGTTATTAATTCTGATGACAAAAGTTTTGCTGTTTTTCTTACTCTAATGCTGTACAGTAAATATGTTGTGCAATGAATATCTGTTTAACTATGCTTGCTGAATATGTTGATAGGAAAAGTCTAATGGGCCAAGTCAAGGGGGACCAAGACAAAGAGCTGAAGCTTTCTCTGCCTTGTCTAATGCCTTTAATTCATCTTCTGATATGACATCCAGTATGGTATGGCAACATGTTTAAGATTGTATAAACTATGTTTTTCTTTGTTGTTTTATAGTCAATGAAATTTAACCAAAAGTAGGTTCTCCTAACAAGAGGGTGTAGGATAATGATGAAGCATTTAAGCATATTGTATATGGTATTTTTTCTTTTGTTATTAGTGGTAAATTTAATAATTATATTTAGGTAGGTACAGGTTTTTTCATCTTTGCCGAAAAGAAAATTGAAGGAAAGAATATCATAGTATTTAAATTAAATTTGCCAAAAAGAAAAATGAAGGAAAGATATCATAGTTTTTAAATTAAATTGAACATCTCCAAATCAAGTCACAGATCATGATGATTTCATACTCCGTTGGAACTTGCCTTTCTTTCTAATACTTTCTACTCTCATAGTCACAGGATAGATTGAATGGGCTGAATCAAGGAGGACCAAGACAAAGAGCAGAAGCTTTGGCTGCTTTAAACTCTGCATTTAAATCATCATCCGGAACCAAAAGTTCTAGCCCTAAGACAACTGGAAGAAGTCAAGGATCACAAAGAGCAACATCAGTAGCTGCTCTCTCTCAAGTTCTTACTGCTGAGAAGAAGAAACAATCACCTGATTCTTCTCCTGTGCCAACCAGAAGTCCTGTTGTGGAAACTAGCACTTCCAGTGAGAAACATAGCTCTTATTGTCTAAGTTAAATGTGTCACAAAAGAAAGATTAGCTATTATGAGAAGGTTAGAGCGTCAAGTAGTTCTAGTGCAGTTCCACTACCACCGCCGCCACCCTCAATGTCTTCGGATGAGGACTATGATGATGATGAGGATGAAGATGACACTGAAGACTATAGCTGATAGTTTTAGTATAGTTGAACAATATACTAGGAATTATAGTTGATGATCAATACATTTTGTTTATGTTTTGAATTATATTGACTTGCTTGTTTATAGTACTTCATAATACGATGAATTTGTTTATTTTTTGAAATATTATAAATATTCTAATACAAATTTAAAATTTGTATTAAATTTATATTTATTTTGTATGAAAACAAGTTTATTTTGCAATTAGAAAAATAAAAAAAATTATATTTTACCTTACTGACGGATTTACAGACGGATTTTCTATCTGTAATCAGAACGTGGGATGATTTTCCAAAGTTCAAATTACAGACGGAAAATCTGTCAGAAAATCTGTCTGTAATTACAGATGGAAAATCCGTCTGAAAATCCGGAAAATCCGTCGGGAAGTTCGTCGCCTTTGGGAAATGGATAGAAAATTTACAGAGGGAAAATCCGTCGGTAACTGGTAAAAATCCGTCTGTAATTTTCTGACGGAAAAAAAATCCGTCGGTAAATAATTTCCGACGGGGCTTTTACAGAGGGACAAAATCCGTCAGTAATTCCGTCGGTAACCAAAAATCTATCTGTAATAAAGACCAAATCCGTCTGTAAATCTGTCTGTATTAATCCATTTTCTAGTTGTGTCTTAGATAGAGTATGAGAAAACTATAGAGAAAATAAATAAATAAATAAGCAAAATAGTTATTTGTAGATTTATACTTTTAACAGCATACAAATAAGGATTTGTTGCAACATATGATAACTTTTTTTAGGTGCTTGGTTCAATAACTTTTTACAAAAATAAAAATATTAACTCAAATGTTAGAATTCTAACCATATTTAAGGCATCATAAAGGATAATTTTTTTGAATTAGTATTCAAATTGGTTCCGAAAAGATCGCGTATGAGTTAATTTGATTATGAAATTTCAATTTGGTTCTTAAATGATACTAAGTTGGTCATTCATTTACTTTTAGTTGACATATCACCATTAAGTGTTAAGCAGAATATTAAGAACGTAACACATGATAAACTTTACGTCACATGAAACACTTAACAACGAATTTTTGTCGAAAAGTTAATGAAAGGACCAACTTATGTAATATAGATCAAATTGAAGCATTGAATCTTTTAGAGATCAGATTGACTTATGATCTTTTAGGAAACCAAATTGAACATTAACCCTAAGTATTCGGTGTTTATTTTATAAATTTAATTTTGATAAATTATCAGTGTAAAACAATTTTATGTGTATTCAATTACATAATATTATGTCAATAAAAATAACTATTTTTTACATTGATCATGTGAATAATTATCCAAAAAAACGAATATAATTAAACTGCTGCTAAAAATTTTTTACACTATCAATATATCAAAATTAAACTCTTATTTTATATAACTTTTTTTTAAGAAGTTATTCAATAATGTAAGATATAAACTTGACTTACATATGTCATTATATGTGAGTTAAAATCAAATGACATACAGTACTTATTTAACCAAAGATTCATCAGCTATAACTAGTTACATAATATATATTTTATTCATTAAACCAGCATTAAATCACAATAATAAGCATGTATGATGTAATTAAATAATTCTTATTTACACACACACACACATATATATATATATATATACTACTCATTTTTTGTCCAACAATCTAGTATCTTGTTTCTGTTTTTGTGATGTCCCATAAGAGAAATAATAATATATATCCAATTAAGATCCCACATAAATGAAAGTCGAAGGTGATGATATGTGGAGTGAAAAAGACTTCCGCTCTACTGAAAGGGAAAGAATCTCTCCATCTTTATGTAACCTACGTCAGATTTGTGAATTGATGATTGATCTAAGTAGATGAATTCTTATTCAATTATTGAATAATTATTCTCCACATACAAGTCATTTTTTCATACAAGTTTATACAAGTCATTTTAACCTCACGGGCCTCTTAATCTAACTAACTTTTCAATCAACGCGCGAATATATAATTGGCATTTTCGAAAGGATTTCGTTTTCATTTTCGAATTTTTTCAACGTTTTTTATCTACGTTCTCTTCCATCTCTGCGTTCTCTGCGTTTCTCTTCATTCGTTCTCTACGTTTTTGAAATCAAGCTCTAAAATCAGTTTTGAACAGTTATCTCATTGTTGAAGATAATGAATAATTCAAGTTCAGATTGTCAATTGAATCAGAATGAAATTGATTATTGTTTTGAATCCAATCAAGTGGCTGAAGTATGGTTCGATTCTAGTTAATGTTTTCGTTAGTAGTTTATGATTCTGTAGGTGAATAATGTTATTTTTGTTTGTGAAAATTGTTGTTTATCGTTGATGGTTTGAATTGAATGTAATGTAAAAATTCTGCATTAAAAAAATATTTTTCTGTATTTGCAGCAAATTTCGATGTAATACGAAGATATTTGAGTGTATTGTTTAAGAATTTTTGATGTATGTGTGCTGATAAGTTCTGCATAATTCAAAACTCTTCTTCCTCCTCCCCATCTTCTGCTGCTGCTTCTTCTTCTTTTTCATCATCATCATCATCATCATCATCATCATCATCATCTTTTTTTTTATTCATATTTTTTTTCTTGTTTTATCTTCTCAAGTTTCTTCTTGTTTTACTCTCTTAACAAGAATAAAAACAAAAAAAATCAAACAAAGAAAAAGAAAAAACATATAATAGTACAAAATTATTTGGAAAATGATGAACTTACATTCATTCAACTAAAAGAAAGAAAGAAATAAGGAAAAAAAAAGAAGAAAAAAATGCAGCATTAGAGGAAACATTTTTCTATATTTGCAACAAATTTGGGTGTAACAAGAAGATATTTTGGTGTAACACGAAAATATTTGAGTGTATTATTTAAGAATTTTCGGTGTATGTATGCTGATAGGTTCTGCATAATTCAAAATTCTTCCTCTTCCTCCTCCTCATCTTCTGCTGCTGCTTCTTTTTTTTTCATCATCACCATCTTTTTTTCTTATTCATCTTTTCCTTTTTGTTTTACATTCTCAAGTTTCTTCTTGTTTTACTCTCTTAACAAGAATAAAAACAAAAAAATCAAATAAAGAAGAAGAAACATATAATACTGCAAAATTACTTGGAAGAGGATGAACTCACATTCATTCAACTAAAAGAAAGAAATAAAGAAAAAAAGAAGAAAAAAATGCGGCATTAGAGGAAACATTTTTCTGTATTTGCAGCAAATTTGGGTGTAACACAAAGATATTTGGGTGTAACACGAAGATATTTGAGTGTATTGTTTAAAAATTTTCGGTGTATGTGTGCTAATAAATTCTGCATAATTCAAAACTCTTCCTCTTCTTCCTCCTCATCTTCTACTGCCTCTTCTTCTTCATCTTCTTATTTCATTTTCTCATCATTCTTTTTTATTTTAGCTTCGCAACTTCCTTCACTTTTCGCGACGATTTTTAGAGATTTCTGAAAGATTTTGATTCTTGTTTGAATGTTGAGCGTTGCGATTTTGATTGAGGAAAAAGAACCGTTTGCGTTATTCAAGAGTTAAGAAGCGCATGTTTACACACAATCTAAACTGAAAGTCATTTTTGTTGGGTTTGAGCTAACTTGTATAAACTTGTATACCAAAAAGACTTGTATGTATGGCAGATCTCATTATTGAAATAGAAATGAGTCACACTTCAGTAAAAAACTAAAAATCATTTTACAATTTTATTATACTAACAAGCGAAACAAATTTCAATTCGCTATTTGCCACCCTACCACATCCCTTACTATTGAAACAATTCTAGGCCAATACAATGTTGAACTTGAAAGGGGGAAAAAAATGTAAGCTACCAAAAATATCAACCTAAACATTGGGGGCTAGAATCTCTGAATCCCTAAAATGTGATTGCAGAGAAACTAATAGGGGATTTGGTGTAACTATAGAAGAAAAACATGTTAGGCTCCATGTAGAAGCAAGAGGGACAACTTTATATATAATGATAATAATATTAATATTAATATTACAATTTGCAGATGCAGCACCCTTCAAGGATGGGTTTGATAACAGCTTTGTTCTACAAGATGGTCCCCAGTAGCCATATATGCAAGAGTAGCAGATATCCGATGAGTCCTAATCTTGCTCTTGGTCGATTCATCAGAATCCGACCACCGGATACCCTGCACAAAAAAAGAAAGCGATAAACTCCTGTCTAAGAGTGTGTGATAAAACTGAAAATCGTTCAGGTAAAAGTAAAAGTTATATGGGTGTACAAATTTGGCATTAAATTTGTCATTCAACATCTAGACCACATATTTTACCATGACTCACTTTACCATAAGTGTAAAAATAGAGGGAAAAGAAAATGTTACATACCAGAATCCATCGATACGATCAGCAATGAGCTTTCCTTGTTTTGGTACAAGTCCAGAAGTGTTCAGCGACCTAAATGCATGACCTGCAAAGTAATAGAGAAATTAGGCCTTCCAGCTTTTAACTTAAGCAATTCATATATTACTAAGAAGCTCATGATTACCTTTGTCATCATCAGTATCAGTGCTCTTAATTAAAGCATCAGATTCCCCACCGATTTCAAGTGCAAGATGGTCACTAGATGATCCTTTTCGCATATTTCGCACGTTAGCAGCGGAAGAGACTGGAAATAATGCATTGTTGCCTAGCAATCCCTGTGTAGATAAGCAAACTTTTTTACTTTTACCGGCCAGAGGATATATATTTCAAAATAAATAAATAAGCAAATAAAATAACATCAGAACCATCTAATCTTATGCCAGCAAAAGCCATAACCCAAACATTACAATTAAACATTGAACTAAGAATAGTTATCAAAGCAGACCACAGAGGAAAGAAGGCACAGATATTGCATCATGTACAAACTTAGGCATGCAAAAATATGCTAAAATTTACCGCTTCTTCAACTTCGGTTATCTCAGACCCAGCAACTAGTGAGGATGAGGATGCGTCGAATAAGCTCCTTTGCTGGACAGCCTCTGGATGAGAAGTCTTATCTTTGCGCGAACCTTCAAGTAATTTAACCTTAGTTGTTAATTCATCAATAAACTTCTGACTTCCTACCAACTTAATACCAAGTTCCTGCACTTTCGACCTCGAATTTTCAGATTCTAAAAGAATGGCCCTGATATGCTTTTCTAATGCCGATATTAATTCCTTCAAACCTGTTGATTTTCTATCCACAACCCAATCACCAGCACCCAAAATATCCAAAACTTTTTCTAAAGCGAAGGTGATGTCGGACAAATCATTCTTGGCCATTTTCGAGTCTTCCCAATTTCTATTGAGCTGTTTGACTTCCTCCTTCAGATTCTTAATTTCAAGATCCTTAGTTTCGAGAGATGATTGAAGCTCTTCTTTATCATGATACAAGGAGTCTATTTGATTGCGCAACTTAGTAACGCTATCAACAATGTGGAAGAGCTTCTTTGCAGGGGCTGAAGTATGAAGCTCACCATAATTTTCTTCAGACTCTAAAATAGGGATTTCAACACCATCTACCTTGTCAAATAGATCTCTCACCTGGGATGCTGAAAGAAGGGATCTTTCTGCAACTGGAAAAAGAAATTAAGATATAAACAAAGTAAATCAACATTTACAAGTTAAATTAAATCCAAAATAATTCGATCAAGAAAAGTTATTTCAATATGTTTCTTACCTTTTTCTTTTGCTGACAAAGTACTGTTCAGTGATAAAATCTCTGCCTCTTTTTCCTTTAACTTTTCTTCTAGGGCATGATGACCCTCTAAATTATTCCTAAGCTCATTGCAAGAACTTCGCAGTTCTTGAACATCAGACTCTAGTTGCAAAACTCTGTTTCTGTTTATGTCTCTTTCATCTATGGCCATTTCAAAAGCAGCTGTTGTTTCTTTCAATTTATTCTGCAAATCTCCAATTTTCGCAGCATTTACGGTTCTTTCTTCTGCAGTGTTTTCAAATGCGGCTGTTGTTTCATTCAATTTATTCTGCAAATCTTCAATAATTGAAGTTTTTAAGCCTCTTTCATCTTTGAGCATCTCGAAAGTAGCTGTTGTTTCTTTCAACTTATTCTCTAAAGCTTCAATTTTTGCAGCGTTTGCATCTCTTTCATTTGTGGCCCTTTCAAGAGAATCTTTTATTTCTTTCAATTCAATCTGCAAACCTTCAATTCTTGCAGTGTTTGCGTCTCTTTCATCTAGGGTCCTTTCAAAAGCAGCTGTTGTTTCTTTCAGCTTAATCTGCAAATTTTCAATGGCTACAGCTACATGCTCACTTTGATTTTCAAAATGTCTAATCAAAGTTCGGGCTTTTCTAGAAGCATTTTTCAACTTTTGTGAGGCTTCGGCATATATTCTGTCCTTATGATGCTCTGCTTGCTCATCGGTTTCATGATTTAAATTTTCAACCTCAGATATAGAGCCCAGTTGCTGAAGACTCTTGTCAACTTCAAACTGGAGTTCACCAGTAGCATCAGTGCATGCAGAAAGCAACACACCAATATCATTCTCCAAAGAGGAAATAATATTGTCCTTTTCTTCCAGTAACTTCTCGATAGTATTTTCTTTTTCTTTCATAGTTTGCATGTTCTCAACAACAGTCATTATTTTGGTTTCTGTATCCAGCAGCTTTTCATGGAGAGGGGAAGTAAACTCATCAATGGAATTAGAAAGTTCATCAAACTTTTCTGCAATGTGTTTGTTTCTCAACTGAAATCCTTTCACAATTGTTGAAAATGATGAAACTACGGTGTCAATATCAGCGCCATTCATCTCTCTGTTATCCAGTTCAACATCAAAATTTTCAAGGCTATCCAGTAATTCTTCTCTCATATGCAGATTTTCCTGGAGCAAACATCTTGTATTATGATAATGCTATACAATAAATGAAATATAAAGAACAGAATAACAGAGAGAGAGAGAGAGAGAGAGAGAGAGAGAGAGAGAG
>NC_029794.2:15106595-15110995 GCF_000816755.2 Arachis ipaensis | reverse complement strand
CATTAAATTTTCCAGTAATATTATATATGGATAAATATTTCTTAATTTTCAGAAGACTCGGGTGGCATAGATATGTATTGATTATTAAATGTTCCCAGCATGAAGAATTAATATAGAGTAAAAGAGGACATAAACAATATTACCTCCTTCATAGGGTGTCCTTCAAGATCCTTAGCAGCCATGGAAACAATATGACCTCTTATTTTATTCAGCACATGATCCATATTCTTCAGGGTCTCAAATTTGCTCTCAAAACATCGTTTGACTCTGGGAAATAGAATATTGTTTTTCATAAGCACCTGAAGATCACTAATGATTCCAATGAGCTCTACAGACTTGTTCTCCAAGCTGCCACTCCTTCCAGCTAACTCATCCATGCATGACTTTAACTTAAAACCAAGAGACGATATCTCCTCTTTAGCCATTTTATTTGCATCCTCTAAAGAAGAAACATTATCTTGTGCCTTTACTAATTCATCTTCCAGTGATCTTATAGTATCAGAGGCATCTACCAATTTTCTAGCATGATTCGCAGCTTCATCTTGCAACTTCTTCAGTTCATTTTCCATATCAGTCTTGACAGCTTGATCAGCATTATATTTTTCAGTCAATAAATTGACATTAGTCTGAACCTGAGATAGTTTATCTTCCAGATCTTTTATGGTCCTGCTGGCCTCTGCTAGTTCGGCTGTCTTCTGCATTGTTTCATCTTTAACTCTCTCTAACTCCGTCTCTGCAGCAACTCTACCAGCTTGAGCCTGCTCCTTTTCACTGGAAAGAACAGATATATCTTTTTCTGCCTGCGATAAGGCATCTTCAAGTGACCGAGTAGTGCTACAAGCATCAGCAACATTTTCTTTAAACTTCTCTAACTCCACCCCAACTCTTGATTTTTCATGTTCTAACTCTTTCTTTTGCTCAGCAAGTTGAGAAACACTCTCCTCTAATGAAGATAATCCCCGTTCAAGGGATTTTATATTTTCTTGGGCTTCTGCTAATTTGGTTTCCAGTATAGTGGCTTCCTCCTTTGCAATTTGCAACTCTTGTTCTGCATGTACTTTAGCATCTTGGCATTCACTGACATAACCAGCAAACCATTTTACCTTTTCCACAGGTTCATCAAAGACTGGATCAACTGAAAGAGCAATACCATCAATATATTCCATCACTCTTTGTAACATGTTTTGGCTCTTTGTCAAGAGCTGCTCAAACTGATTCCTTTCCCTTTCCATTTCCAGAAGATCAGCCTGTAACTTCGGGATGTTTTGCACTTCACTGGACAATCTATTGATCTGATCCATGTATTCTGAAACTGCAGATTCTTGCTTCTGCAAATCAATCCTCAATTGCTCTATTTCCGAGTCCTTTTCATTTATAAGACCTTTTAGATTGTCCCTATCTTGAACCAACCCCTTTCCTTTCTTAACTGCCATGGACAACTTATCTCTAAGCATGGACGACTTCTCTTCTGATCGTTCGAGATCTTTCATTAGAGAGCTCCTTTCTTCTTTAAGTGCTGTAATTTCCTCGGACGCCACTTTCAACTCATTCGATAGCTTACTCAAATCAGATCGAATTACCATCTCTTCTTCCAGTATGTCCTCATAAAGAATTAAACCTTGGTCCCTAACATATAAGAAACTCTGAATCCTTTCAAACAGCTCAGAATCAATATTAGATGTGCCAGAGGCAGGACCATTCAGTTCTTTTAATTTGCGAAAGCATAAATCAATTATCATAGTAGTGCTAGAAGGGGATTTATCAATCCCTTCATCTTCCAGGTTTACCCCAGAAAGCTCAACCAACATCTTCACCATTTGATCCTTCTCCAAGGAAAGATGATGATTCATGCCAACAAGCTCCTTGTATTTGAACCTCAAATCAGTTAATTCTGACTGAAGGTAATCTTTTTCCTGTAATTCCAGCAAAAGCGAAATGCTCAAGCGATCAATATGGTTAGAGGATGCTTGATTTATTTTAGAAATTTCTTCCTGCAAAACACGATTATCATCCCTAGCCATATGAAAAGAATCCCTCAGCCAATTCATTTGAGATCCCAAATCAGATGATGAGACATGTTCTGGTAGGTCCACTAGAGACAGAGTATCTTTCAATTTGTGTAACTCCTGAACAGCATCCTTAAGCACATTTCTGTCATCCACGAGCCATCTAACTTTCTCTGTCACATCAGATATTTCATGCCGATCAAGTTCTACATGCGACAAGATTTCTTCTACTTGTTCAAAAATGGTACTATTTTGTAGTAATGAGTTCTGTAGGGATTCAACCACACTATCTCTTCGAGCCAACTCCTCCTTAATAAATTCAGCAGCTTCTAGTGCAAGGGACTTCTCCTGTAACTCAGTTAAACATTTCTCCAGCTCACTGGATTTTTCAGCCAGCTCACTGGATTTTTCAGCCAGCTCACTGGATTTTTCAGCCAGCGATGTCTTTAGAGTGTCTCGCTGCTGTACCAATGCCTTTCCTTTCGTCACAGCCATACTTAGCTTCTCTTTGGTATTAGCACATTTAATCTTTTCCTGCTCAAGTTCTGCTTTCGTATTTCCAAGTTCAGAGTTTAGTTCCCCTATCATCACCCTTTCCTTCTCAAGCTCTTCAACAAGTTTTCGGTTTTCATCTTCTAAATGAGCCAGTTTTTCAACAAATTCTGATTCCTTTCGTTTGAAATGCAGTAACCCACCACGTGCATCAAGAAGTATGTTCCCATGTTCTTGCTCTAAGCCAACCTCAGAGAAAGATTGCCCGAGTTGATAAATTTCAGAAAGAATCTGATTGTACTTCTCAATCAAAAGTGTAGTTCCTTCCTCGATATAAACTATTTTCCCACTTACAGAATGATCTGATAATTGCCACGGATCAATAACTGCTCCAAGAGAGGATATCATCTTATCCAATGCAATCTCAATATTATGATCCTTCTCAAGCTGAGCTTCTGTTGAAACTTGCAAACTATCGTTGGAAACTTTGGGCCAATCCTCCGAAGCAGTTTTCACTAACTCCAAAGATTCTTTTATCATCTCCTTCAATGGAACATCCACCACCTCGCGAACTCCATCCTCACCTTCATACTGCACTGACTTGGGAGAACTCAAAGCCTTCAGCTGCAAATGAAGATCAATCACCCCCTGTGCAATGGCTTCTCTTTCTTCCTGCACCACACGAAAAGAAAGAAACACGCACAGAGACAATTATCAACCAATTCGAAGTCTCATCACAGCTACCCAAAACAAGTCCAAATATCATAACACACCTGCTGCAGCTCCAGCGAACGACGCAGCTGCTCCACCTCACCTGCCGAGCCCAACTCACCAAAATGACCCTCTTGATGCACAACTTGATTCACCTCTTCTCCGTTATCATTGTCCCCAGCAGCGCCTTCTTCGTTGCTATTATCACTTGGCTTACTATCCATTGTGATAAGCTCATCAGAGCAATCAACAAACATTCCATCTTCCCCATCATTGGCACCACCCTGCTTCACTCACAATAATTAAAAGATCAAAACATGGCATTGACCCATTTTATTCAGAATTGAAGAATAAAAAACTTGTCATTGACCCATTTTTCGGTTTAGCTCAGCTAATTTCCAATTTACCTGATTAATTGCAACCGAAGTGGTAGATTCAGAATCCCCATTTGGTGCATGGTCGTGCCCGTTATTGGAACCTGAATCCGAATCAGCTTCCGACATTTCAATCACTCAGCATCTAACAGCCTACCAGCAAAACAAGATTGGGATCTGCAATTTTAATTTCTTTATTTTCCCCAACAAAAATGCACTAGAATCAAAATCTCAATAATGAACCAATACAAATCTAAAGTCAAAGCAAACGAACCTGAGAGTAAAACAAATGAAAAACTATATTTGAAAACCCTAATGCGAAATTGGATATGATTTATTGATTTTGGGCTCCGGAAGAGTGATTAATGAATCCGAGTCCGAGGCTCAGAGCCAAGCAAACTGGAAAAAATAATATTCACTTCTGCTGTTTTGTTATGAGGGCGAAATTTGGATTGTAAATAAAATAAAATAAAAGGAGAAATATATAATAATTCTTCTTTCTTTTTCTTTTTCTTTTCTTTTCTTCTTTTTTTTTCCCTTTTTTTTTTTCTCAAGGAAGGCGAGAAGGCGTTATTATAGTTTGGGTAATTGGATTAAGTAATCACTGCAGATCCTGAATATGTTGCAAAAGGTAAATCATAAATGGCAACGCTTTGAGACTCGTCGTTGACCTTTCTTTCCCTCTTTTCATACGCAAACGACGTTATTTTGCTGTGTTTGCGGTTTTTAATACTTAAAACGACAGTGTTTCGATGAGCTCAGACGCCACTTCGTGTTGAGTTAATTGGTCAAACTTAGGAGACTCCATTCCTATCCT
>NC_029794.2:15105783-15106587 GCF_000816755.2 Arachis ipaensis | reverse complement strand
ATTCTTTCGAAATAAATATTTTCCATGTTTGTTATTTTTGGGAACTTTGACTGCATATTTTATTCACTTATTTATTCTCTCCAATCAGAAACTAGACAAAAATGACGATTGGATGACTGGGGTTCTTGACATAATATATTTTATATTAATGTATTTGGATAATTTTGATTAAGAAATATACTATGGTAATTTGTGTTAGATAGTTATTTTATTTTAAATCAACATAGTATTCATATCTGGAATAGACTCCCAATTTAATTTGTATATATTTTTAAATTTTATTCCTAATTTTTTTTATAGATTTTAATCATATTTTTTAGTTACTTTTTTTAACAAACAAATGTTAGTGAGCAATTTTTTTTTAATATAATGCATTATGCATTCTCCTCTCATCCATCTCATGTACCTCTAATATCACTATCATCTCCTCATCCTTTCTTATTATTAGGATTAAGTATGATTTTGGTTTTTAAAATATAGGACGAAAATTTTTTTCGGCCTTAACCTTTTTTTGCATACAAAATCGTCCTTAAGGTTCAACGTAACTTTTACGTTGAACCTTAAGGACGATTTTGTATGTAAAAAAATGTTGAAGACAAAAAAAATTTTCAACATATACCTTAAAAACCAAAATCGTACTTAACCCTTATTATTATTATCATTGTCACAAATTTCACTCCACTACCACCACTCCCTATTCATGGAATATACTTGATTAATTTTATCTTTTTGGTTTTTTACTCATAATTTTATTTCTCTTATTTCTTATTTTTCTCTTTAGAATAAAAGTGTTGAACTCAAAAT